>NC_135982.1:25282964-25542964 GCF_053455715.1 Rhinoraja longicauda | reverse complement strand
CAAAGGGACTTGGTTTAGAGATGCAGTATTACAACAGGTCTTTCAACCCACTGAGTCCATGCTGACCGTCGATCACTCATTCACACTAGTTCTATGTTATCCCACTTTCTCGTCCACTCCCCACCCACTCGGGGAAACTTACAGAGGCCAATTAGGGGCGGTGCAGCGGTAGAGTTGCTGCCTCACAGCGCCAGAGAGCCAGGTTTGATCCTGACTACGGGTGCTGTCTGTACAGAGTTTGCACGTTTGCCCTGTGACCGTGTGGGTTTCCTCCGGGTGCTCCGGTTTCCACCCACATTCCAAAGACGTGCAGGTTTGTAGGTAAATTGGCTTGCGTGAATTGTCCCTCGTGCGGAGAGTAGAGTTAGTGTACATGGTGATTGTTAGTCGGCATGGACTTGGTGGGCCAAAGGACCTGTTTCCATGATGTATGTCCAAACTAAAAGTTAGAGGACACATGAACCAGCTCAAACAGACTGCTGCTTTACACGGTGTGCTGCTTTGGAATAATGTTGTAAACAAATTGAAGTGAAAATATTTATATCTACCAACGGGGGAATAAAATAGTTGATCTGCTACGGAGACACAAGACGCCAGGTGCTGTAATATTCAGTAACAAACAAAATGCAGGACGAACTTAGCGGATCAGGCAGCATCAGTAGAGAGAAATAAACAGATGATATTTTGGGACTGGACACTTCTTCAGACTGATCAGTTTGAAGAAAAAATCCCGACACGAAATGTCGGGCCGTTTCCCTCCACAGATGCTGCTTGGCTTTGATGACTTGCCAGGGTATGTCCAGATGTACATGAAGTGCCAGTTCCTAACTGTTTATCCAGTTGTATAAAATCTACAGAGTTTAGGGAGGAAAAATTAAAATGGGAAAGGATTATTTTTTTATGTTTCTGTAAGAAGAAAAATCGAAATTGCACCAGGTGTCATAGATGTGCACTTTTTAAAATCAGTAGCTTTTAGGTGAGAGGGACAACATTTAAAGGAGATGTGAAGGGGAGGGTGTTTTTTTACACAGAGAGTGGTGGGGGCCTGGAACACGCTGCCAGGGGTGGTGGAGGAGGCAGATACGATAGTGGCGTTTAAGAGCCATTTAGATAGGCACATGGATATGGAGGGATATGGATCACAAGCCGGCAGAAGAGATTAGTTTAATTTGGCATCATGTTTGGCACGGGCATTGTGGGCTGAAGGAATTGTTCCTATGCTGTATTAGAAACATAGAAAATAGGTGCAGGAGTAGGCCATTCGGCCCTTCGAGTCAGCACCGCCATTCAATATGATCATGGCTGATCATCCAAAATCAGTGCCCCGTTCCTGTTTTTTCCTCATATCCCCTGATTCCCTTGGCCCTAAGAGCTAAATCTAACTCTGTTCGATGTTCTATGATTAGTTGTCCAATATGTGGTTGTTTTTTCGTAACCTGTGGTTAGTTGTAAGGAAACAAAGAACAGGATGGGCAAAAGCCCCCGGGGAATGGTGCAAGCAAGGAGCCTTGGCTGGGAGAACGGTTTGTATAAACGGATGTTCTACAAATCTAGATCAGCACAGCAGAGGAATGAATGGGCCCTTCGGCTCATAGTGTTTGTGCTGAACATGATACGAAGTTAAACTGATCTCATCTGTTTGCACATGATCCACATCCCTCGAATTCCTGCACTTCCATCTGCCTATCTACAAGCCTCTCAATCCCACCAGGGTATCTGCCTCCACCACCACCCTGGCTGGCAATGTGTCGCAGGCCCCCACCACTCTGTAAAATATAAATCCACCTCACATCTCCACTAAACTGTCCCCCTCTCGCCTTATAGCTATGCCCTCGAGTGCTGGACATTTCCACACTGGGGAACAAAGACTATCTACCCTATCTATGCCTCTCACAATTTTATGTACTTCTATCAAGTCTCCCCTCAACCTCCAATGTCCCAAAGAAATATAGAGCTAAATGCAAAGTTTTATTTATATTTATAGAAAGTTCTGCCAAGGCGCAGAGCATCGTATCACGCCAGCTCCACGAATTAGATGTTGAAGTGGAAGAGAGGTTTATTTTAGAGATGCAGCACAGAAACAAGCCCTTCAGCCAACCGAGTCCGCACCGACCAGTGATCCCCGCACACTAACACCATCCTACGCACGAGGGACAATTTACCATCTTTACTGAAGCCCATTAACCTACAAACCTGTACGTCCCTAGAGCGCGGGAGGAAACTGGAGATCGCCGAGAAAACCCACGCAGGCCACGGGGAGAACGTAAAACTCCGTACAGACAGTTGGGATCAAACCTTGATCTCTGGCGCTGTAAGGCAGCAACTCTACCGCTGTGCCACCATGCCACCCAGGTTCTGAGATATCCACAGCTGGGTCACTGCAAGGCATGTGGGCTTTGATAATGCCTGGCACACATTCCACTTTGTCGACTCGGCTGTTCGGCCCGCACTATGCGGACGTTTATCACTCGCGACCTAGCGGCAACGGTGGCGGCACGGTGGCGCAGCGGTAGAGTTGCTGCCTTACAGCGAATGCAGCGCCGGAGACTCGGGTTCGATCCTGATTACGGGCGCCGTCTGTACGGAGTTTGTACGTTCTCCCCGTGACCTGCGTGGGTTTTCTCCGAGATCTTCGGTTTCCTCCCACACTCCAAAGACGTACAGGTATGTAGGTTAATTGGCTGGGCAAATGTTTAAAAAAATTGTCCCTAGTGTGTGTAGGATAGTGTTAATGTGCGGGGATCGCTGGGCGGCGCGGACCCGGTGGGCCGAAGGGCCTGTTTCCGCGCTGTATCTCTAAATCTAAAATCTAAATCTAAAAGAAATCCTGAAAAGACACGAACTGTTTTGACAATGAAAGCTTCTGTTTTGTATTTTGACAGAGCCAAGTGGAACTAAACCGCAAGGTCCTTGCAGATCTGTCTGTGTACGAGCCCAAGACGTTCAAGTCCCTGGCTGCACTGGCCAAGCAGAGGCGGGAGGAAGGCTTCCTCGATGCACTGGGCCATGGTGCGGAACCCACTGGGGTATTTTCACGCATGGTGCACCGTGACTAACGGAATGAACTCTGATAACTACTGTGAATAATGTTCATCTGTCTAGTGACCGACTTCGCTGGCAATTTTACAAAACAGATGTTCTACAAATCAGTCCCAAAAAATTCTTGCAATGTGCGTGGATTTTGACAAAAAAGTTATTACAATGCTAACTTGAATCACAAAATGATTGTGTGAAATTCTTCAATAGTGGTTCAGTAAAATGTGAGAAACCTTTGGCTGCAACTCATTTGTATTTGGTACAAACCCCCTTCAGTTTGACCATCTCATTTTCTGGTACTTAAAATACAGATAAACCCACGTTATAATGGACCACACACAAACGTGACCTTTGAGACAGAGACTGTCACTCCCGCATTGGTCTCTTCAGCCACAAGCAACGCTGCTCTAGCCGAGGTGTGGAGCAAGCAGCCAACTAGGATGCATCACCCCATGGTCAGCCATGACCGAGGGGGGCCTGAGAAGAAGTAAGATAATGAATCAGGAGAGATGGTGTGTGTTATTGCCGATTGTCCACTGAAACCAATCAAAGAGAGGTAAAAAAAAAAGGGCAGCATTCGAAAAACAGCCAATATGTACTAAACAGGACACAATAAACAGGAAAGGACACTAAATACATAATACTTTAAATTAATAAAAAGGACACAATAAACAGGAAAGGACACAAAATTCATAATACTTTAAATGGTGTAAATGAATAAAAAGTGAGCATAGTTTAATTACATGTAAACTTGACACGCACTGCACCCAAGATCTGAATTGTACCCGAGTCTCTGGAACTAAAACAGGGACGCAAGGAAGTGTAGATGCTGATTCAGTAGCAAACGTAGATACTGAAAGTATGAGTTTAGTTTATTGTCACGTGTACCGAGGTACAGTCCAGTGAAAAGCTTTTGTGTGCTAGCCAGCCAGCGGAAAGGCAGTACATGATTACAATCGAGTATGAACTTCAAGCCAACGCCCTGTTGTATTTTACATTCTCCAGCATGGATTGCTTTGTATTTGGAAAGAGGTTCATATAAACAGTGAAGGTAGCTCACATAATTCTTTGTTATCAGTGGTGTTGTCCTTGCCCATTGCCGCCACCTTGTGGTCACTCCGTCCTCTGCAACCAAAATCCGTTCTAAACAGGTCCATGATAACGAGGGTCGACTGTACTTAAATATAGAAGGAAGGAAGTGCAGATGCTGGTTTACACCAAAGATAAACGCAAAACGCTGGCGAGACAGCATTTCTGGGACAGGCAGCATTTCTGGAGAGAAGGAATGGGTGACATTTCTGGTTGACGCTTCAGACTGAAGAAAGGTCTCGACCCGAAACGTTACCCATTTCTTCCATCTTCAGTTCCTCCAGCATTTTGTGTCCATCTTATACTTAACTATATTTCATTACATATAGAAGGGAAGATAATTGTCTCCATTTTTATGGAAATAGATCCATGTAGTTTCTGGCAACATGCCCTGTAGATTACTGACTGAAGGAGAGGCCAGTTTCTATCGTTACCTTGTCTATGTCCTCTTTGCTTTGTTGCACTATTATTTGCAGATTACTAGTCCACACTGTAACTGATTACTCCCCCAATAAATATTTTGCTTTTTTAATATACTGCGTATTTGAACGATCCTTGGACAGCGTGGTTTAATAATGATGAGGTGTTTCCGATGATAAATGTGTCTGTAATGTACTAACCATTTTCCTGGAGGCTTTTCAAGCTGTTGTGGGAATAGCCAGGCAATAATCTCTGTCAGAGAGCCTGAATCTTTGCCGTCTCAAATGGTTCGTTTTCTATTATGCTGAGCTTTGCTTCAGCAGTTGCCCATCAGGGTGACTTTTCAAGTGGATCATTAACCATTGCCTAGAAACTTTAGGATAGCACAACGAGGGAATCTTTTTCTCCCCACAAAGGGGAAGGTCTGGATTGTATCACCCCTATTAAAAGCAGATCCTGCTTTTAACATGGAATTGGTCATATTTTTGAAGATGATTTAGACTGACATGGACTTCATGGTCCCAGCTGTAAAATGCTTCCAAACCAGCTACTGAAATCTGCAATAATTAATCTTATGACTTTTGATGGTGCAGCGGTAGAGTTGCTGCCTCACAGCGCCAAGGATCCGGAGTTTGTACGTTCTCCCTGTGGCCTGCGTGGGTTTTCTCCGAGGACTTCGGTATCCTCCCACACTTGAAAGACGTACAGGTTTGTAGGTTAATTGGCTTGATATAAATGTAAATTGTCCCAGGTGTGTGTAGGATAGTGTTAGTGAGCGGGGACCGCTGGTCGGCACAGGCTCGGTGGGCCGAAGGGCCTGTTTGCACGCTGTATCTCTAAACTAAACTAGACTAAAAACATTGCACATCCGAAAATCTCTTATTTCGCCTACTTCTGCCACTGCCTTCTGTTTCTGCCTCTGTTCCCATTTTGCTCAATGACTACGTTTTCTTTCTTGTGTCTATCCCTTGCAACAAGTAGCCAGTCGATCGGTTGTGTACGGAGAAACAGTGAAATGCTTGTTCTGCAAAGCGGTCCAGTGATACTATACCAGAGATGAGCACAGTCGATTCTCTTGTGGAATAGCACGCAGAGACTCGCCAGGTTCTGGCGCCATCTTACAACATCCAAGACTCTGAAACGTCTCTTGGTCCAAAGGGATATGCGATTTCGTATTGAAGATAGACATAAAAAGCTGGAGTAACTCAGCAGGTCAGACAGCATCTCTGGAGAAAAGGAATAGGTGACGTTTTGGGTCGAGACCCCTCTTCTATTCCGTGCATTTACCTACGCTGGGTAAAAGATCCTGTGCATTCACACAGTCTAATCCCCTCATAATTCTTTTCACAAGTACCCCACAAAACATTCAACAGGTTAGTTTTCTCTGTGTTGACCAGGGCTCTCCTGATTCCCCACTCAAAGCTGAGGGTAGCTTCGAGATGTCTGAGCTGCATAGTTTGCTTGTTTAGTTTAGTTTAGAGATACAGCACGGAAACAGGCCCTTCGGCCCACTGAGTCTGTGCTGACCAGCGATCCCCGTACACCACCACTATCCACACAAGGGACAATTTACAATTATACCAAGCCAGTTAACTTATAAACCTGCACGTCTTTGGAGTGTGAGAGGAAACCGGAGCTCCCGGGGAAAACCCACGCAGTCACGGTGAGATCTTTCACAGCATGGTGGTTATGTGCCTTGCAAACCCCTTCCTTCCACCAGCAGTCAGATGCCCCCAAGCATCTGCTTATTCGGTGTAGACCCAGCATATACATCGCCTCTGTGCTTCTTGCCAATGCCTTTGTTTCACTCGGTCACTATGAATACAACCTGCGCGGCCGGCAGGGGGGGGCGCTGAGCAGCGGCTGCAGGTGTGGGCGCGGCCGGCAGGGGGGGGCGCTGAGCAGCGGCCGGCAGGGGGGGGCGCTGAGCAGCGGCTGCAGTTGTGGGCGCGGCCGGCAGGGGGGGGTGTCGCTGAGCGGAGGCGGCTGCAGGTGTGGGCACGGCCGGCAGGGGGGGCCGCTGAGCAGCGGCTGCAGGTGTGGGCGCGGCCGGCAGGGGGGGCCGCTGAGCGGCGGCGGCTGCATGTGTGGGCGCGGCCGGCATGGGGGGGGGGGGGGGCGCTGAGCGGAGGCGGCTGCAGGTGTGGGCGCGGCCGGCAGGGGGGGCCGCTGAGCAGCGGCTGCTGCAGGTGTGGGCGCGGCCGGCAGGGGGGGCCGTTGAGCAGCGGCTGCAGGTGTGGACGCTCGCTGCTCCGCCATATTAGCCGCTGGGTTCCGCCGCCGCCGCCCGGCTCCGAGTGTCCGCTCTGGGGGAGGGAGCGCTGGGCCACCGCCTACTCCAGCCGCGGCCTGGGGCTCCGCTGCCTCGACACCATCCGGAGGCCCCGTTCAGAAGGCGCTGCCGCGGGTTTGATGTCGAGGTAAATACCGAGGCCTGAGAGGGTAGGCCCGGGACGCGGGGACCGGGGCTCAGGCGGCGGGCCTGGCTGCGGCTCCGGGTGGCGGGGCTCCGGGTGGCGGGGCTCCGGGTGGCGGGGCTCCGGGTGGCGGGGCTCCGGGTGGCGGGGCTCCGGGTGGCGGGGTTGCGGGTCTCCGGGCCCTAGTCCCGGTGCGAGTCCGGGCCTCTCGGCTGCAGCCTGCCCGCCCGCCCGCCCGCCCGCCGTGGGGAGAGGCGCGGCCTTGAGCCCGGGCCGGGCCGGGCCGGGCTGCGG
The DNA here is from genome assembly GCF_053455715.1 of Rhinoraja longicauda. Classification (NCBI taxonomy): domain Eukaryota; kingdom Metazoa; phylum Chordata; class Chondrichthyes; order Rajiformes; family Arhynchobatidae; genus Rhinoraja; species Rhinoraja longicauda. The sequence goes on along the minus strand of NC_135982.1, from coordinate 25,535,708 downwards.
GTGAACGATGCCAAGGCTGGGAAGGTGCCCAGTGTGGAGGGAGGCGGTGAAGCCTCTTCCCCTGAAGGGCTGCGAGCCCGGCGGGAACAACAGGGCCGAGCCAGGTAACCGCCCGCCAACCCTGCACCACAACACAGCCAGGGCAGCGGGAGGGGAGGGGGGGGGGGGCAGAACAACACGTTGAGTCTGATTGTGGTGAGGTTTATGTTGCATTCCTATTTCTCATCTCCATGTTTTTGTTGTTTGGCTGACGGGTGCGTTGGTAGCAACTGGATGGTAGGTATCCCATGTAGGTCTCCATGGCATACATCATAACCCCAGGACCTGCCACACAGAACAGTACAGCAGACACAGAGTGTTGGAGTAACTCAGCGGGTCAGGCAGCATCTGTGGAGAACATAGTGAACAGGTGATGTCCCAGATTGATCCCTGGGATGGCAGGACTTTCATATGAAGAAAGACTGGATAGACTCGGCTTGTACTCGCTGGAATTTAGAAGATTCAGGGGGGATCTTATTGAAACATATAAAATTCTTAAGGGGTTGGAGAGGCTAGATGCGGGAAGATTGTTCCCGATGTTGGGGAAGTCCAGAACCAGGGGTCACAGCTTAAGGATAAGGGGGACGTCTTTTAGGACCGAGATGAGAACGTTTTTTTTCACACAGAGAGTGGTGAATCTGTGGAATTCTCTGCCACAGAAGGTAGTTGAGGCCAGTTCATTGGCTATATTTAAGAGGGAGTTAGATGTGACCCTTGTGGCTAAAGGGATCAGGGGGTATGGAGAGAAGGCAGGTACAGGTTACTGAGCTGGATGATCAGCCATGATCATATTGAATGGTGGTGCGGGCTCGAAGGGCCGAATGGCCTACTCCTGCACCTATTTTCTATGTTTTGGCTCAGGTCATTTCTTCAGACTTGTTGCCTGATCCACTGAGTTATTCCACACTGTTTTTTTTGTTGTAAATCCCTCGCAAAGGTAGTGCCTAGTTTCTACATGTGACTGCAAAATCTCCTTCAAGTATGCGTAAGAGGAAGTTCTCCTCTCTCTGATGGGAGCTCTCCTGCTCCGTGACCATCTTCTGGAGGAAAAGGTCACCTCTCCCTGTTCGCCAGGGATGCTGTCTGACCTGCTGAATTACTCCAGCATTTTGTGCGTTTTCATTGCAAATTCATTGTAAAAAGCATCACAACACAGGAACAGGCCCATTGGCTCACAATATCTGTGCTGAACATGGTGCCAAGATAAACTCCTCTCATCTGCCTGCACATAATTCATATCCCTCCATACCCTGCACATCCATGTGCCTGCCTACCTAAAAGCCTCTTAAATGCTACCATCATATTTGCCACCACCACCACCTCTGGCAGCATGTTCCTGGCACCCTTTGCCCTCTCACCTTAAGGCTATGCCCCCTGGTTTTTGACATTTCCACCCAGGGAACCAGTGTCAGAGTTTTGCTGTTACTACAATACCTTGTGGGAAACTCCCAACACTGTGATTCACTCGAGGAAGTGGGGTTTGGAAAACCTTTCAGTACACTATACAAAATTTCCACAGAGCCTTTGATAAGGACCCCTTCATTGGAGGTTACTGAACAAACTGAAGGCACTGTGACTATGATTCTGGCTGGTGGGTGGTTAGGAGGAAGTACTGCATAGGGTGGCTCAACAATTGAATCGAGTTTCCTGTTGACTATTTTACATCCCTAGTTTCTGTTTGCTCTTGGCAGCACTACACCACTAAAGAACCCCGGTTCTCTTGCCTGCAACATGTTCACATTATTAGACTAATGGGCCCCTGCTGTGTTCCAAGTATCTGTCCCAAGTATCTTAAAGCTTGACGTTTATGACATTACCCAATATATACGTTGGGTTTTTTAATCCAAATGTTAAATGAATTGAAAAGATTATTCAAAAGTCAAGATCCTAATCCCAGACCAAAGCCCATGGTCAACTGTGCAGCATTGATCCTTGCCCTCCTGTATGCTTCTGAGATGATGACTGCCTACTGTTGGCATATCGGGGTATGTTTAGGTTAGAGCTACAGCATGGAAACAGGCCCTTTGGCCCACCAAGGCCACGCAGACCAGCGATCCCCATACACTAACACTGCCCTTCACACTAGCTGCAATGTACAATTTTACTAAAGCTAATTAACCTATAAACCTGCACATCTTTGTAGTGTGGGAGGAAACCGCAGTACCCAGAGAAAATCCACATAGGTCACAGACAGAACGTACAAACTCCATACAGACAGCACCCATAGTCAGGATCGCACTCGGGTCTCTGGCGCTGTGAGGCAGTAACTCTACCGCTGCGCCACTGGGAGATGCCACCAATGGGAGAGACACCACTAATGATATCTTGTCAAATCTGCTGCCAGGATAAACATGCCAAGGACCTGCACCAGGTCAACATCCCCAGCATTGCAGTCATTTGACTGTATTACATTGTTCAACAGTGTACATCTGAAACCAGCAGTCTGCTTCAAGTGCTGTCATGGCATGAGATCAGGGTGATACAGGAGTGCAGCTAACAGTGCTGCTGTAACAGAGCTTCAGCGATGCAGATTCAGTCCTGATCACCAGTGTTGCCTTTAGAGTTTGTACATTTTCCCTGTGAGTCACAGGCTGTGACTGCATCCTTTTCCTCTGGGTGCTCCAGTTTCCACCCACACTGCAAAGAATAGTAGGCAACTGTGTTAATAGACCATTGTGAATTCCCCATTGTGTGCAGGAGGTGGTAGAATCACGTAACGCAGGGAGAGTTAAATAGGATTACTGTAGAATTAGTATAAATGGGTGCTTGATGGTTGATGAGGATTCCAGTGCCCCTTTTCCATGATGTAGGAGTGACTCTATTTCCAGGTGGAGAAAGGAAAAATGTCCCTAACAGTGTAACATTACCAACTTGCCTGTGACATCTGTAAATGGAGAAGGATCACTTGACTTGATTTTATTTAGAGATACAACGCGGAAACAGGCCCTTCAGCCCACCGAGTCCACGCCAACCAGCGATCCCCGCGCACTAACACACACGACAATTTTCATTTTTTTTACCAATTAACCTGCAAACCTGTACGTCTTTGGAGTGTGGGAGGAAACCGGAGTACCTGGAGAAAACCTATGCAGGTCACGGGGAAAACGTACAAACTGTGTACAGACAGCACCAGTAGTCAAGATGGAACCTGGGTTTGTGATACTGTATGGCAGTAGCTCTGGCACAGTGTCGCCCACACCGTGATGCAGAACCTTCTTTGTCCGGGCATTGTGAGCACACAGGATCTCTGTGTAAATAGCAATGGTGCAGTACCTTTGACATTGTCCATCCCCTTACTCTCTCTATTGCCCTCGATACCAAGGGACCATTTATGATTCAGGCTCGTCAGCTGGTACCTGAGGATCCTACTGATTCAGGTGTACTTAGTGTTGTGAATTCAGACACATTGTGCCAAGCTCTGGGGTATTTGGGACAGACTTCACAACATCGGCAAATTAGTCCTGATGACAAACTGATTTGGACAAGGAAGTGGGGGCTTTTTGTTTAGATTCTTGGTTCGAGATAATACGTGGTTTGGTTTGTAAGAACAGGAAACTGTAAATATATACAAACTAGTCCTCAAGCTTTGGGCAAACAAACGTCATGCTTGGGAGAGCTACAAAGACGAATAATTTATTGAGTAGTAACTGAGAGGGCAAATGGTGCATTTACTGAAGAAAGGGCTTCAGGTTGATGTAGGCCTATTAAATTTCTAAAATATTGCAGAAATGGAGAATTATTGCAAGGTGTGAAGGGATTGTTAAGCGCAGTGATTGTTTGGACACTCCTCATCTGACTACACAACGTTTCAGCTTGCCCAGATGAATGTCTGTGTAAATCCCAGAGTAAGATTTTACCAGCTAGTCCATGGTTGTCTTGGATTTGTCATTGTGTATTTCACACTCAAAATAATTGTGCAGCAGCATTGAAGATGAAAATGAACTAAACCGTCCTCTATAAAATCTGCTTTTGTCCCACTGAATGTAGCAAACATTTTTGCGTTGTCACGCTATTCAGAGTTTATTTCTCTGGAATGGTTGAGGAAGAATTGCTGCTTTTATGTTCGGGTGGGTTGACCAAAAGACCAGTGACATTTTAGTGAACCAATAAAAATGTTGACATTTCTCTTGAAAGACTTGCTTTTGCCTATTCTTCTGTCCTATCACTTCCTTTTGCCTATCTTGTGCATAATGACTGGTCATGTGAGAAAATCTGCAGAGTTGAGGAAAACCTGGAAGGAAATACAATAATGGGGATAAAAGCGAGGTATTGGGGAATAATAGAGGGATCCACGGTGTAAACTAACTCCATTCTCCAGATATTATACCTAAGAATCAAGAGTAGAAACGAGGAACTGCAGATGCTGGTTTACACACACAAAATGCTGGAGTAACTCAGTGGGTCAAGCAGCATCTCTGGCGATCACGAATAGCCGACGTTTCGGTTGCGACTCTTCCTCGGTTTTCTTCAGAATTGTCACCTGACCATGTTCTCCAGAGATGCTTCCTGACCCACTGAGTTACTCCAGCATTGTGTTCGAGGTTCAAGAGTGTTTTATTGTCATATATGTACCGAAACGGAACAATTACATTTTTTCTTCTTACTGGGTATTACCCAGAGTTTAATATAAAATGTCAGTAAAGTTACTCAACACAAAAAAAAGATCACTTCACATTTGTGACCAGCATTTTTCCAGTGATTCCCCTCTTTGCCTTACAACTATGCCCTCTGGTTAAGTTGTCTATGCTAAGGGGGAAAGATCTCTCACTATCCACCATTTCTATACGTTTCACATTTTATGAACATCCATCAGGTTTCCCCCTCAGCCTCCTCTGCTCTAAGACAGGCAAACACAGCCTTTCTTATCTCTCCTCATCATTGTAACGTTCCATTCCAACAACATCCTGGTAAATCTCTGCATCTTTAATGTAGTCATATCCTTCCCTGGGTGTGGTGACCAGACCTACACACACAGTTTCCGTGGCATCACCAAAGTTTTACAAAGTTGTACCAGGGTAATAAAGGTCAGCACCCTGTATGCTGCCTTCTCCACCTTGTTCATCTGTGCTGCTACCTTTAGGGATCTGTGGACTTGTACACCATGATCCTCCTGTTCCTCAGTATCATGTTCCAAATCCTTTTACTATTAGACCTCCTAAAAGTATCAGCTTGCACTAGCTGGGATTAAATTCCATCTTCCACTGATCCACCCAACTTGCAACTGATCGTACTCTAAACTGCTGTTATCTTCTTTACTATAAATTTGCATGTTCTCTCCAAACTTCTGTGAAAACGCACACCTCCAGATTCAGGGACAGTTTCTCCCCGGCTGTTTTCAAGCAAAAGTACCATCCTACCACAATTAGAGAGCGGCCCTGAACTGCTATCTACCTCATTGGAAACCCTCGGACTATGGGACTTTACTGACTTTATCCTGCACTAAACATTATTCCCTTTATCATGTATCAGTACACTGTGGGTGGCTCAGTTGTAATCATGTATTGACTTTCCGCTGACTAGTTAGCACGCAACTAAGGTTTTTCATTGTACCTCAGTACACGTGACAATAAACTGGGCTCAACTTACTAAATATACCTCCTCCATGCATTTCCAATGTTTTAATATGAAGGATAAACAGTAAGGGTGCCCACACTGCTCCGTGTGCACCACTGGTCACAGCCAGCCTCCAATCACAAAAGCCTTCATCACGTCATAGCCAAGTTAATGTCGGTCCAATTCCATTGGCCCTGACCAGCCATCGAATGTGGAACGTCAAAGATTCTAATAAAATCTACATCCACTGCGCTGCCCTCATTGATATGTTTTGTTAATTCAATTTTTTTTTAAATCAAACTCATCAGACAGGATCTTTCAGCAACAGACCTGTACTGACTGACTTTCCAAGGGTAATTTAATCCTGCCCCTCAAAAATGTTTCCGTTAATTTCCCTATCACTGATGCTACTTAAGACTGATGCTTCCCCACCTTATCCCGCCTGCCCTCATAAATAACTGTTCCACATTTGCTGTCCACTTCACAACGCCAAAAATGTAAAGATCTCCTCCCTTGCTTCCTGTAGCAACCTGGGATACTTTTTATCGCGCCTTGGGAATTTAATCTCTAGGCCTGCTAAATCATAGAATGCATCTTTCTTTCTTTATATTGCCATGCTCTTGAATATTGCCCCATCCTTCTCTTTCACCCCAACAGATGGCATTCTCCATGGTGAATACAGATTAAATTGTAGAAGAATCTCGCCCCAAAATATCACCTGATCCTTTTTTCCAGCGATGCTGCCTGAGCCGCCGAGTTACTCCAGCATTTTGTGTCTATCTTTGGTGTAAACCAGCATTTGCGGTTCCATCCTGCACAAATTTTCATTTGAGCTCGACCCACGTTCTTCAGGTCTAGCTACACATTGTTCCCTCCTCTTTACCTAGTTATCTTTGCACTTTTATTATGACTTTAAATGCAGTTGTATTTTCCTTCACCTTGTCTGCTAGTAATATGTTGTTGTTGGTCCTTTTTGTCCTCCGAATTTGAAAACATGAAATCCCTGTACATTCTTTACAAGAAGAGCCTCATCTGTTTTCAACACTCTACCTGGATTACACTATTTTTAATCAAACCCGTGACGTCCCTTGACATGTGGGATTCTCTTGATGTGTCTGCCTTATCTTTCACCCTTGCGGCTGCACCTTGACCTTGAACTCTCACTGGTTCACGTTTAAATCGCTGTTACCAGATATGGATTTGCCCATCGTTAGCTGTTCACAGTATATTGTGGCCAGGTCCTGTGTTGTGACATTGAACATTACTCTTAAGTATTTTATATAACTCATCTGCGTTCACTAAAGAGAATGACATCAAGGATTGGGGGTGGGGAGCAGAAATGTTCTGGGGCGCTTTAACATTGAACAAAGTTATATATTTTTAAATATTTTTTCTTCATTTCAGGGTCTTAGTTTTTGGACAATATATGTCCATCACTACTTTGAAACTTGGTGTTATAGTCACTATCTCCAAAATTTCCACCCCCTAACACTCCACTGACTTGCATCGCTTCATTACCTCAGGTTAGGTCCAATGCTGTTCCTTCTCCAGTAAAACTATCTACATACTGTTGTGCATCCATTTTAAAAATGTCTCCAAGCCTTTTGCACCAAGGAAGTCCCTGTTAATATTGAGGAAATGGAAGTCCCTTACCACTATATTCCTGTTGCTTTTCTGTGATTTCCTTTATTACCCGCTCTATTTCTTGCTGACGATTGCAGTGTCTGCACAATTACCCCGGCTAAGTGATAGATAGCCTTTTATTTCCAGGCTCTACCCAAGTGGCTTTGTATAAAAAGCTTTCTGTGATATCCTTCTTCATTATAGCAGCAATGGCCTCCTTCACATTGCAATGATCTTATCTTTTACTTTCTTGCCTGTTGCATGTAGCTTCTATACTGGGTACTATGGTTTATCATTCCTCCCTCCTTTCAGCACTAATTGCAGCAATGTTATGTTCCCATGCCCAATTGATCTGCCCAGATGTCTGCTCCTCCTGCTGGACTCTTCTGTATTTGACTATACCTGCTCCTCTATCCCAGTGTAGTCCGAGACCTTATCAGTTTACCCTCCCCTTTTACATGTTCTGCAGCCTCTGAGCCATCCCTCTCCCTGATATCAACATTACCTTTTAAGAATCTCATCTGAGGCCCCAGAAATGCTTGTCTGTTTCCCTTACAATTTAACCAATTGAATCCCCATCTATCGTGGCGTTGTCTGCCACCGAGGCAAACGTGCTGCCACAAACCCGGCCGTTGCTGCTTCCCCCCCCCCCCGAAACTGTGAAAGCTGAAACGATCGTGAAGGCCAATGCTGTGATTGCTGGGTTAAAGGAATGAACACTTTGATAATTACTTAAAATTACATCAAACGCAATTTAAACGAGCAATAAGATGTAATTTCAGAAGCAAATAAATTAAAAACAAATACATCAAAGAATAGTTGTGGAAAAAATAAGAGGTTACGAGGAGAAGGCAGGAGAATGGGATTAGGAGAGAGATAGATCAGCCATGATTGAATGGCGGCGTAGACTTGATGGGCCGAATGGCCTAATTCTGCTCCAATCACATGACCTTATGAAAACAATGTAGCTGTTGGACAAGTTTACAGGGATATGGGCCAAACGCAGGCAGGTGGGAGTAGTGTAGCTGGGACATGTTGGCTGGTGTAGGCAAATTGGGCTGAAGGGCCTGTTTCCACGCTCTATGACTATGAGCTGTATGATAAACTAAAGAGAATCTATTATGAAATAAACCACAGGATTGATTGGAAGGATGAAGGAAGAATGTAGAAAAGGTTAACAGTTAAGAGCAAAGTATACTTATAAAGTAAAAGAACAGGAAGAGAACAAAGTGGCAATTTTTTAATTTGCACGATGAAAGTATTACTAGGTGTCAGGTTTTTAAAAAGCGCTGATGTGAATTGAGATATACCTGAGGATGACGTAGGTTGTGCTTTGAGATAACTGCCGAAAAGTTGTTTGCAGATTTCAAGGTGGGAAATGTATCTAAAAGCATGTTCTCAAAGCTGCTACAAGAAATTGGAGAGGCAATAGCTGAGGTTCTGACCGCAATTTTTCAATCTTCCTTAGATATTCAAATTATACCGGTGGATTGAAGGGTAGCCGCTGTAACAGTTCTGTACAAGAAGGGTGAGGGGGATAAACCAGGCAATTATCATCTGAGTATGAAGTCAGCTGAGGACATTTCATGGGCATTTAGAAATGAGTCAGTTGAGCAGAATAAATTTGAAGCAAATTATGTGTGACGCACTTAATAACATAGGGAAGATGTAGGTTTGGCCAGGATTATTAATAGGCATTTTTCCGTCTCACATGATTCAGTATGCCACATGTAGAAAAGGCGGATAAGGAGAAAATAAATGGTGGCAGCAGGCTTTGCTTAGATTCAAGAAGGGTCGAAACTGTTGTACCCGGACGTTGCTATTTGGTGCCACTTTGTTCACTGTGTTTAGGGCAGATACTAAAATCTAGTGACCAAGAGTGGCACGTTGATAAATTGCAAGAAAGATTCAGAAAAGTTGTTCAGAAACTTGGGTAGCTGGAATGTCTGTGACTGAGATGCAAAACGTTAATGAATTGGGCAGGAGTCCAATGTGCAGATTTGAATATTTGAACCTTGGGGCATATGTTGTACTTCATCAGGATAATAACTAGGATAGTAAACTATAATTATTAGGGACGTGGGATTCATCTATTGGGACTTTCTGCATCTGGGTACAGAGAGCTTAATAAAGATTTTTTGGATGCATTGCAGAGGGAAGCTGTCTGCCCATCACACTTGGGCAAGTAAGTCTTTGTTTGGTGAGCCCAAAATCATGAGTTTTTAGTGCTATTACAGGATTGCCCCACCCATTATCTGTGCAACATGTTCTCCATAACCTACAAAGAGCAACTGGAGTTTTGAAACTTCATTGTCACCCGGAGAGATGAAACAAGACCAATTGATCTAATATGCACATTTGTGTAGGAAAATAACTACAGATGCTGGTTTAAATCGAAGGTAGACACAAAATGATGGTGTAACTCAGCGGGTCAGGCAGCATCTCAGGAGAGAAGGAATGGGTGACGTTTCAGGTCGAGCCCGTTCTTCAGACTGATCAATGCACATTTAATTTTTCTTCTTGACTAGCAAACAAAACAAGTGGAACAGTGGTGTAGCTGGTCAAGCTGCTGCTTCAGTGCAGGAAACCTAGGTTTGATCCTGACCTCGGGAGCTGTCTGTGTGGCGTTTACACCTCATGTGAACGTGCAAGTTCCTTTCAGGTGCTCTGGTTTCCTCTACATTCCAAAGACATGCGGGTTTGTAGGTTAATTGGCCTCTAAATTGTCCCCTGTGTGCAGGGACTGGATGCGAAGGTGGAATAACAGAACTAGTGTGAGCAGGTGATTGATGGTCGGCGTGGACTCGATGGGCTGAAGGGCCTGTATTAATGCTGTGTCTCTAAACTAAACTACCCAATTAGTCACAAATTCAGTATCGAACTTTTCTGCATTGCCTCCTATTTTAGACAATACAATTTTGCTGCAAGTTTTTTGTGCCTTCTTCCTTCTTTGTTACCATCACCTTATAACTTCAGTTAAATCCATCCCCTATACCTTGGTTATTGTGAGAGAGGAATTGAATTGAATTGAGTAAATGTTATTAGCCAAGTATGTATACAAGCAAGGAATGTGCCATGGTGCTTTGCTCGCAAGTAACAACACGACATACAGTAAACAATTAAAAATAAAACATTATAATTTAAACATGTGAAGATTGAAATAAAATACCAGAGCAGAAGGAGGCTATGGACCTTTAAGTTAAGTGCATGTTGGTTCCCAGTAGACAAATTGCACCAGTCCCAATTCTCCGCCTGCTTATTTCTGTTCAGTCATGGGAGTTATTTTCATTTCCATCAGCTGCCTTTGAATCTTTTGCCACTTGTGTACAGCAAGGGCGAATTTGCAGGAGCCAATTAACCTGCCAGCACACTGGGATGTGGGAGTACTAGCCGCAAAACAAAATGCTGAAATAACTCCGTGGGTTTCAGCCTGAAATGTCACCGAGCCGTTCCCTCCCCAGATGCTGCCTGACCCGCTGACTGACTCCAGCGCTTTGTGCTTTGCTGAAGATGCCAACATCTGCAGTTGCTTGTGTCTGGAATGCTGGTGGCATTGGCTGCTGTAAATGTGGCTCACACAATCTGGCACAGAAATGCACACGTGAATTTAGAGTAAAACAAGCAGCACTTTAAGGAATAATACCATGGGATAGTGATTTTAAATTACTTGCTAACTGTATCAAAAGGAAAGAATGTGCATCACTGATCTCCACTTATTTCATGACGATATCTCCAGTGCTTCAAATCTACTGCATTTCTGGACTGCAATTAACTGGCATAAGGAACTAGTTCGCCCTGTTTTTCCCCCCAATTTTGAACATAAAAAATAGGGACAGCCCGTCCTTTATCCATGCTGATATTACCTTCAATGTGTGCTAAACTTTTGGAAATCTTAATAGGCTGACTGCATGCATCTTGCTAGTTAAGTTTGAATAATTCTTAATAAATTTGCTAAACTCAATTTCCATTTCATAAAACCACCAAGTCTGGTTAATTCCATGATGTTAATTCCTTGTTTCATGTTTTCTTATGGCATCGAGAGAGGCAATTTTGGCCCATCGGGTCTATGCCATTTCACAGAGCAATCCCATTCCCCCGAAGATAAACACAAAATGCTGGAGTAACTCAGCGGGACAGGCAGCAAGGGATATGGGGAAAAAGCAGGAACAGGTTACTGATTTTAGATGATCACCCATGGTCATATTGAATGGCAGTGCTGGCTCAAAGTGCCAAATGGCCTACTCCTGCACCTATTTCTCTATGTTTCTGGTTGAGACCCTTCCTTAGACTCGTCCCAAAATGTCTCTCATTCATTCTATCCCGAGATGCTGTCTGTCCTGCTGAGTTACTGCAGCATTTTGTGTCTATCTTCGGTGTAAATCAGCATCGGCAGTTCCTTCCTACACAATCCCATTCCCCCACTCATTTCCCCTGTAACTTATTCTGTCCACATTCCTGATATGGATTTAGGTGTGAAGAATACAATTTGCAATCGGAAACAGACTTGGGAGTGTAGTAAACTGAGTCTAGAAGGTAACCTTGAGGCTGTACACATGAAAACTGAATTTAACACAGAAAAAAATTGAAGTGTTACATTTCAGTCGCGAGGACAAGGAAAAAGGCAAAATTCTCCCAGGGAATTTGGAGGGTGAAATGAATTTTGAAACATTGTATAAAAGATTCAAGGCTACATAAATAAACAAGAAAATCGCGGTGACCTTTTCACAACAGCACTGGTGTGTCCTCACTCAATTGTGGTTTTGTCTTTGTCTGAGCACCACATTTTGGAGAAGATGCGAAGGCCAATGAGGAGGTGCTGAGGAGATTTATCTGCATGGTTCCAGCAACACGGGAGTTTGGTTGCGTGGATAAATTCGACAAGCTCTAATTCGCTCTTGGGAACAATAGGAAGTTGAGAGGTGATTAGATGGGGGTATGTAAAATGGAGCAGGGTCTAGACTAGATGGGGGTGGTGCAAGAGTCAAGAACCAGAAGGTAGAGAGGCTCGTGGAGATCAGCAAAGAAACCAGAACTGTCATGAGAAAAAAAAAGCTTTTACACCCATCTGCCATTGAGGGCCTGGAATCCACTACCAGGGCGGGCAGTGAAGGTAGTTTCAATTGTGACATTGAAAAGGGAACTTGATGAGTTTTTACATGACTCTGAGTTCAGTTCACTTCAGTTTATTGTCGCTTGTACCAAGGCACAGTGAAAAGCTTTTGTTGCGTGCTAACCAGTCAGCGGACAGACAATACATGGTTACAATCGAGCCATTTACAGTGTACAGATACATGATAAGGGAATAACGTTTAATGCATGGTGAAGCCAGTAAAGTCCGATCAAAGATAGTTCAAGGATCACCAGTGTGGTAGATAATAGTTCAGGATTGCTCTCTGATTGCAGTAGGATGATTCAGTTGCCTGATAACAGGTGGGAAGAAACTGTTCCTGAATCTGGAGCTGTGCGTTTTCACACTTCTATACCTTTTGCCCGATGGGAGAGGACTCTGAAGAGAGGGCAAACACGGACAAGCATGGGTGCCCGTCCCGGAACCATCACAGACTGGATGAACTGCATGGCCTCCTTCTGTGCTCTAAGCTTTGTGATTATGTGCACGGCATGGGTAACATTTGAAGTGGGAATAATTAGCATAGGCATTGCAGAGTGTAATCCGCATTGAGATGCTTCAGGAAGCATTCTTTAATGTGCTTGCAATGTTGTCTCAAAAGAGAGTTCGGAGTCAACCACATTTATTGCTCTGGAATCATCTATAGGTTTGTCAGACTAAGACATCTATCACTGAGATTCTAAGAGATATTAAGACCATTAGGACATTAGGAAAATTGTTCGTTTTCTTCCATCGTTTTGTTCAACCATGCCCAGTTGGCATGGTGGAATTTTACCTTCCATTCCTGGAGCAATAATCTGGTTAATAGCTCAATAAACCGATAATAAATCAATAAACCTTGGGTTAGAAATATCCAAAGAGTTGTATCTGCTTTGTAACCTTGTTGTCATCGTTGTAACTAGTTCTCAATGACTTGATTTCAAATCTGCTGTCCTTTCTGTCAAACTAGATGAACAGCAACAGCAACAAGCGAGCTCCAACAACAGCAACCCAGAGACTGAAGCAGGACTACCTTCGAATAAAGAAAGACCCAGTGCCTTATATCTGTGCTGAACCTCTCCCATCTAATATTCTTGAATGGTGAGTGAGTTTACAAAAAAACAATTAACCAGTTGATTTTGCAAGATTGTATACGAGTTAGCATGCTGGCATTGCCTGGATTCTTTGGTGTGTGGGGGGGAATTGCCCATCCATGCCCTTTCAACAATAGACAGGATGCGACCAGTTTGCTAGGCTCCCAATCATCAGAAAATGAGTGTGCGTTATCTGCAGTGTCACTTACCAGTTACGTGCTTGCGATGCTCAGTTTGGGTTTCATTAGGAGTTTGCATTAGAGCTGCAGTCCAGTGCTGAATTCCAAAGATTAATTGATAGATACAGCATAGAAACAGGCCCGTTGGCCACCCAGTCCAGGACAACCATCGAGCACCCGTTCACACCAGTTCTCCGTTATTCTGCTTTCATATCCATCTCCCTACACACCAGGGGCCAATTTACAGAGGCCAATTAACCTACAACCCCGCAAGTCTATGGCTTGTGGGAAGAAACCGGAGGAAACCCCAATGATCATAGAGAACATGCAAACTCCACACAGCACCGCAGACCCGGGTTCGATCCCGACTACGGGTGCTGGTAAATGTAAAAATTGTCCCTTGTGTGTGGGATAATGTTAATATGCGGGGATCGCTGGTCAGCGAGGACTCGGTGGGCCGAAGGGCCTGTTCCGTGCTGTATCTCTAAACTAAACTAGTCAAATGTCGCCCGAGGTCAGGATCGAACCCCGGTCTCTGGGGCAGCAGTCCTACCAGCTGCCCCACTGTATCACCTAAAGATGGGGTGAGCTCAACTGCCTTTGACATTCCATCAACATTTGTGCGGCCTCAAGGAATCCTAATAAAACAGCCATGAAACGTCACCCATTCCTTCTCTCCAGAGATGCTGCCTGACCCGCTGAATTACTCCAGCATTTTGTGTCTACCTTCGATTTAAACCAGCATCTGCAGATTGTTTCCATAATAAAACAGTAAATCAGGTTGGGGAAAATGCTCCACACTTTGGCGTTCTACCTCATCACCCTGCCCTGGGGTGGCTTTGCAGGAGTTTCTCGTGGTAACGTCTCTGTAAATTCCAATCCGCTTGCTGTAGGAAGCATGTGATGGCATTAAAGAAGTTGCAAGAGGTTTGAGAATCTTGCCGGGCAGGAGGATCATGGACGTGTGGCAAGGCTAGCAAAGGAGAATACAGTGTGGATATGATTGAGACGTCTAAAAAGGTGGAGGTACAGACCGTAGTACTGGATTTTTAAAATCGTAAGAGCAGTGGAAGTCTGAAGTTTAGTGTATGAAAAGGTGGTGGAGGCAGGAACCTTTGTCAAATTTAAAGATATCCTGGATAACCACTTAAAGAGCTGTGACCTATAAATCTGCAGGAAGGAACTGCAGATGCTTGTTTATACCGAAGGGAGAGACAAAGTGCTGGAGTAATTCAGCGGGTCAGTCAGTATCTCTGGAGAAAAGGAATAGGTGATGTTTTGTGTCCGAGGAAGGGTTCCAAGTGGAAACGTCAACTATTCCTATTCTCCAGAGATGCTGCCTGACCTCCTGTGTAATTCCAGCACTTTGTGTCTAACCTATTAAAACTATTGACTTGGAATTGGGAAGTGGGAGTAACTTAAATGGATTAAATTTTGGAGGCATGGCTGCAATGAACAAATAGCCTCTATGTTTAAAAAAATCCTAAGTATGGAGCAGCCTTGTCCTACAGGGATGGTTATTTTGAGGTAATTGCTTTTTCCGCAGCCAGTAAAAAGCAATTAAAGCAATGTTCTAGCCGTCTGCAATAAAATCCAGTAACATTTCTGTGGCACAGGTTAATATAGTTCATGTATAATTAACCAACAAGATTAAAGTGCATGTGTACATACTGTGTGCAAACATGACATTGGATAGCACCATCCACGTCTATCACTCATCTTTTGTTCTCTGATCAAAAGTAGCCTGGTCTGATCACCAGTTGGCCACTTGACAGATCATACTGACAAAAACTGTGCCATCGTTGTAACATTGCGTAAATCCCGCACTTTGTGGTTTGTGAAAGTCAATCTGTTATCAGAGGTCTAAGTCAGAGTTTGAAAACAGTCACAACCATGTGATTGGGTAAATTGATCAACAACATGCTCCTCCAACACCGCACAATCCCACGTTTGTGGTCGTCTTTCGGTATTACACAGTTGTAGGGCACTTAATAGATCTAAATGTGCTCTGCCCTCTACCGGAATAAAAGTACAATAACAATGCTCCTAGAAATTTTGCTTGGGTGTAACCAAGCAAAATGTCCAGGTTCTCCTGGATTTATTTTTTTTTGTCTTTGAGTATACATTTCCAGTTATAAAAACTGAAACCCAGTCGAATTTTCCAGTGTGGTGGAGAAACTGCAGATGCTGGTTTACACCGAAGATAGACACAAAGAGCTGAACTAACTTAGAAGGTTGGGCAGCATTTGTGGGGAAGGGTCTAAACCTGAAATGTCACCTACTCCTTTTCTCCAAAAATGTTGCCTGACCTACTGAGTTACTCCAGCATTTTGTCAATCTTCGGATTTTACTGTGCACAGGTTGCTTGTTGTAACAAGTTGGACTGGACAGTGATCGTGCTAAATTGAAGGGGTTAATTCATTATGATTAAATATGGTTTTCATAACCGTTATCTTCTCTTACTAGGCATTATGTGGTACGAGGTCCTGAGAAAACGCCATATGAAGGTATGTAATAGTATATTCCTGTACATACTGAACAACTGTTAATGAAGGGCATGTTAAGATAGTGTACACCTCCATCAAATCTCCACTCAACCTCACTTTATCTCTTGGAGAAACATCCCTAACACTCCGGTTTTAATCTTGTACCTGAAATCCTCCGTCTCTGGAACTGCTCTGGTAAATAACTAAATGCTGTGGTTATATAACGGATTTTTCCTCATTCAAAAATGGTATGCTTAAAGTTTTCATTGCCGAATCCACAAATTCTGAAAGTCAAATTTCTGTCAACTAGTGATGCTGTTGTTTCCTGTTCAAATATAGGTGGTCTTTATCATGGGAAGCTAGTTTTCCCCAGAGAATTTCCGTTCAAACCGCCTAGTATTTATATGATTACACCAAATGGAAGATTCAAGTGTAACACAAGGTAAGGAGCTTTGTGCAAGACTTAAGGTTTCCATTAGTTGCATAAAACTTTGAGGAAACACATTTGTTACTTGTTACTTTTGTTGGTTCTATCCTACTTCTCCAATTTTGTTTTTACATTTTAATGCGTCTAAATTTGCTGGTTTCTTATAAAATGAATGATTCTTGCCCTATGAAATTCTTTGCCAATGTCAAGAAGGCACCAAAGGCAACAGTTCACAATGTTTCCAAATTGGTCCAAGTTTAAGACTGAACATTAACAATCACTTAACCAGTGAATCTGGAAATACTTGTATTTTAATGTTTTTTATTGCATGTCCAAAAGTCTACAATAATTTTATTTCAAGGCCTGAAAGTGTCTTTCCAAACCTGTTTTCCCATGTTATCGGCCATTAAGGATGTCAGTATTAACAACTCCAGTTTTCTCTAGATTATTTTCCAATCCTCAGCACAGAAAGACACTTCATTGGCAAGTCCTAACTTTCAGTGAACCAAATTTAATTATTTGTGTGAAAAGAATCTTATGGTATATTTGTGTGGATAAACTTGTATTCAAGTTGCTAGACCAACTGGAAACGCAATTAGATGTCTTCTGTTCTTTGTTCTACCTGACTGACTTGTATTTTTGAAGCTATAAACTGTAAGTAAATCGCTTGAACCTGTCAGAATTATAACCTGGGCACACTATCTTCCCCATTGCTCGATCTCTTGTGCTGATTATATCCTTGTAGACTATGTCTAATCTGCTTGGATAGCATACAAACAAATGTTTTCACTGTACCTTGGTGCATGTGACAACAAACCTGAACCTAAATGGGCCATTCCAAACAATTTTTATGCCTCTGAAGCATTCACAATGTAGATTGTTCTCTATCCTGATGGGAGGAAAGGACTCTGGAGGGGAGAAAGTGATCGAGCTCTGGACTTGGATTCATTACCTTGCCCTCGGTTGGTGACTGTCATACGGAATGGTGGAAAGGTAGCCAAGGGTAGGGCGAGAAAATAGATTGGAATATGGAAAACAAAATAGAAAAAGGGCGTAAAATTCTGCAAGATGCATTTTGCATGATTGAGCTGAGGCCAGCCACAATTTTCATGCACTTGCCTGGACAGACTTGTTTCAGATTGAGCATAATACATTTTATAAACAAATTTTAAAGGTTGGAATTGCAAAACGGAGATTTTTACAAACAATTGCGTGGACCAGTTTAACTTGGTTTCTCTTAAGTTTAGAATTTGCCATAATTTAAAGCACAAGACTTTTCGCATGTTGTAATTGCTTTATCAACAATGCGTTTCTTTCATTTCTGATTTGAACAGAAATTGCTATTTTTAACCTAGATTTGTTTTTAAAGTATCTTGAATATTATAGAACAAATTAGATAATTGCAGGTTTTCAGTTATAAATTTGTAAGGAAATTCTCTTATTGCAAAGTTAAAAGCATAGGTACAGTGCCATTCTTCCATCGAAGGATCTTGCGGGATACCCTGTGGCTGATTGTTCAACATTTGCATGTCCAGTAATATCTTTTTATTTCCCAAGTTTGTTGGCCAGCTACTTGGAGTTTAATCTGTGTTTTTACCACTGCTTCCCAGCATTCTCTTCTGCCCATATTCATTCAGGCAGGTTTTCTTGCTAGTTCTTTAAAATCTGTTGAAATTGGCTGTTACTGGAATGATTGCTGTATATCCATGCCTTCAAACAACAATTTTCATTTCTTTTGAGTCGTTTGATTTTCTAGAAATATTGTGAAATATCTTGTTTCGACCACAAGAAATACATCTGTGTGTGGCCATCTCTAAATTCTAGTTAAGTAAGGTATACTTTACAAACATACTAAAAAATTTATCATCTTGAAATCCGAGTACTTTGCAAAGGATAAGAGAACTTTTGTTTCATTTGAGTTCTCAGAAGGAACACAGATGGAGCTTATTTTGAAAATCTTTCCAATTCTTTTTGACGTACCCTGTGTAATAATCTTAATACATACACAGGGTGGTGGAACTGAAAGTCTTAGGTTAAGAATTCCTCTCCAGAACAAAAAGTACTATTACATCCATTAAAATGCCATCTAGTTTATTTTCCTACTTGTATTCTGTCCAAAGCCAGCATGTTTTTTTTAATTGAGAAAGTGAGCTTTTATAGTTAAGTTTCCTGAACTTTGTACCAGGATCTACCTGATCAAAAGAAGCTGCTGAAGTGCCACTCTATTGCCCCTGTCCATTGTCAAAGCAACATTAACTAACAGAGAGTTAGATTGAGCTCTTGGGGCCAAAGGAATCCAGGGATATGGGGAAAAAGCGGGAATGGGGTACTGATTTAAAATGATCAGCCATGATTATATTGAATGGTGCTGGCTTGAAGGACTCCTGCACCTATTTTTCTGTTTCTCTGCAGATGTTAAGAATGATATATCTTTTTTAATCGACATAGCTATAAATTGAAGAGATTAAGAATTTCGGAACAATTCTTATTTGATAAGTTGAGGTAAAAACAGTGAAAAGCTCAACTGATAAACAGCAACAAAAACACGAGAGATCTATCTTTGGACATCTCAAATTATATTTAAGGTATACATTGCAAACATAGTGATCAACCTCTCCTGACCTGTTAGAGCCTTTTGCAAACGTTATCTGCGTTGCTTCTGTGAGCTTTGTCTGTGAGCTCTCTGCTCGGGTGAAACAAAAGTCCTTTCATCCTTTGCAAAGTACTTGGATTTCAAGATAATAAATGTTTTATTATGTTAGTAAAGTATACCCTACACATAATTAAGAATTGCCCACGCAATGCTTTATGTTTTCATTACTGTTTATCGGTTGTGCTCTGAGCGGTTGCGTGAATCCATGTTGAAAAGTAATGAATTTTAGCAAACAACTTTTCCTTTCAGGTTATGTCTTTCAATCACTGATTTCCATCCAGACACCTGGAACCCAGCCTGGTCTGTTTCCACAATCCTGACGGGTCTCCTTAGTTTCATGGTGGAGAAAGGCCCTACATTGGGCAGCATCGAAACTTCAGAATATACAGTGAGTTCTGATCATTCTCATTACCATCGTGTTGGTTCGATGACATTTGAACTGAGCGATGTACTGGACCTTAGCAAATTGCATTTCTAAAACTGATGTGCTTTCATTTATAACATAAGAAAATAACTACAGATGCTGGTACAAATCGAAGGTATTTATTCACAAAATGCTGGAGTAACTCAGCAGGTCAGGCAGCATCTCAGGAGAGAAGAAATGGGTGACGTTTCGGGTAGAGACCCTTCTTCAACCCATTCCTTCTCTGCTGAGATGCTGCCTGACCTGCTGAGTTACTCCAGCATTTTGTGAATAAATACCTTCATTTATAACATAGTTGTTTTAAAATGACTTCCAGCAATTTATAACTGATCCTTGAATTAATATTTTGATTTCTTCTTTGTAGAAAAGACAACTTGCTGCCCAAAGCAGTGCCTTTAATCTAAAGGATAAAGTGTTTTGTGAGCTTTTCCCAGACCTAGTGGAGGTAAGTATTTGTAGACATTTATAGGTAAAGCAATAAATGCAATATCAATTTGGGGAGTTTCCGAGTGTTTGTTGGATGTATAAAAATAAGCTGGCATTGATGAGGCAAAATATTGTCTGCAAAAATCACCATTTGTAATGGTGGTACTGAGAAAGAATGATAGTAGATTCTGAAGAATTTAAATCCTCCAGTTCATTGCCAAAGCTTTTTGTGTCATAGCGACTTAGCGTGGAAACAGGCCCTTCGGCCGAACTTGCCCACACCGGCCAACAGGTCCCATCTACACTAGTCTCACCTGCCTGTGTTTGGCCCATATCCTTCTAAATCTGTCCTATCCATTAGCCTGTGTAGGTGTGGCTTACACGTTGCGATAGTACGTCCTCTGCCAGCTCGCTCCATACACCTACCACCCTTTGTGTGAAAAAGTTACCCCTCGGGTTCCTATTAAATCTTACCCCTCTCACCTTAAACCAATTTCCTTTGGTTCTTGATTCCCCTAATCTGGGCAAGAGACTCCTTGCGTCTACCCAAGCTATTCCTCTCATGTCGATCAGTAAAAGTTAGTGGAAATAAAAATCTATTTTCCACTTGTACATTTTGTATTTGAGTTTGTATTCGTGTATAGTATTAATTGATCTGTTTGGATAGCATGCAAAACAAAGCTTTTCACTTACCTCAGGACACATGCCAATTATAAACCTAAACTTAAAAACCAGAAGGCGTTGGACTGGAGCTAGTGAACAGGAGTTGTGGAAATCATTATTAATCTATGAAACAATTCTTCAAGTTAAGCACTGCAGTAAATCAGTGGATAACCCATAAGTTGACTTCAGAAGGATAGAGCACATTACAAGTATTAATAAGATATTGGCAGACTGTATTTTGGGTGTTCTGGTGGCTATGTCTGGAAGATTATCACTTGGAGGATGAGCAACAGCCAGTTTTTCACTTTGACAGAAGGATATTGATGTCATTCTGTGACCCTGGGGCTTGGAGTCTTCAGTGACTTATAATTGCCAGCTGACAGAAGAATGCTTATTTACGAAATCAAGCCCACTAACTATTAAAAAGTGGTTAAAGCCTATTCCAACATGAAAGGTGTATGATGCTAAGCTTACGAATGGATCTACAACTTTGAAATTTTCAAACTTTGAGCGGTTCCTTGATTAGTACGAGTGTCAGGGGTTATGGGAGAAGGCAGGAGAATGGAGTTAAGAGGGAAAGATAGATCAGCTATGATTGAATGGGGGAGTAGACTTGATGGGCCCAAATGGCCTAATCTGTTCCTATCGCTTATGATCGGGATGTCTAAAAGTAGAGTGCAGTTTGAGCATATCAATAGTTTGCATTTGCTTTAAATTACTCCACCACAGTTATACTATGGGGTAGACACAAGGAACTTCAGATGGTGGAATCTTGCATAGGATACGTGCCAGAGTAACTCAGTGGACCAAGCAGCATAAGAATGTTGCCTGATCCCCTGGGTTACTCTAGCCCTTTGTGTTCTACAGTTTGTCAAACTTAAGTTTCTCTTAGGTCTACGCTCTTCAGTCAGCCTAAATAAGGTTGTAGAGAATTTTTGGTCGACGATTCTCTGGTATGCGATCACAGAATGCAATGAGGTCAGAATGCAAGGAATAGATCCTAGGAGATGCCAAATAATTGTAATAATATAGTTTTATCCTCATTCCTCCAGGAAATAAAAGAGAAGCAGCGGGCACAAGAAGAACTAAGTAACAGGGCCCAGGCTCTGCCCTTGCCGGATGTTATCCCCGATGGTGAAATGCACCAGAACGGGGTGCCACTACTGAACGGGCACGCGGTGCTACCAGCTGCCAACCACCAAGGTCTCCAACAGGCCAACCGAAACCATGGACTCCTCGGAGGAGCCTTAGCAAACTTGTTCGTCATTGTTGGTTTTGCAGCGTTTGCCTACACAGTGAAATACGTGTTACGAAGCATAGCACAAGAATAAAGCTGGCGATGAGACCAAATAATTGCAAGACTTGCGAGCAAAATCTGACTCCTTTTGGGGAAACGGTGCAAAAGGGGAAAGAATAAGACTGCGCTGGAGTGATGTAATTAAAATTACATTTGTGTATGTGCAAAACATGACCAACTAGAGCCTATGGTTTTCTTTCATGAATGGATCAACGAAGCTAGCAAATGGTTGAAGAATATGCAGAAGGTTCAGGTTTACTGTGCTGGTCATGTGTACTTTACAATGGGTGACCAATATTATGCCTCTTAATTATGATTCTGAAACTAGCATTATTTCTAAAAACAAAAAAAAGGGGCATGTTTTGCAGCGACATTTTCAGATTTTAATTGTTTACTTCAATGATTAAAAATATCTACCCCAGCATTAATGACTTTTTAACGTATTTATATTACTGTTGTATTTAGACCCTACAGGAAGCATTTCTGGAATAGTAAAGTAGAAAAAGTGAATGCTGAGCAAAATAAAACTGGGTGTGAACTTAAAGAAGCAATTTTAAAATGGTTACTTTTTGTTTTAGTAAAATGGGAAAGGTGAGTATGGTCGTCCAATGTAAAATGAGTGACCACCTAAGAGTTTGAGACCTTGTGCACATTCCTACAAACTAATTATCAGCTTTTTAAGTTTTATGGATAATCCTTGGCAAAACAGGAAGAGAAATCCTTTTTTGTAATTGATTTCTTTAAAAATGCTCAATGCCCCACGTGTTGCTGAAAATGATACTGCAATAGTCAACTATCAATTATTTTGCTATTTCTGGAAGATGGTTCTGTTTGCCTTTGGTACAATATCTTTGAAATTGAGCAATACAATTTTCCGCAAAATATCCAACCTGCACAAAATTCTAATGGGCTAAACAGCTAACAACTTAATTGCAACCTATTAGTTCAATGTGACGATCTTGGCAACATCTCCTAATTTCACAACTGTCATGAAGTGTGAAAATGAGAGATTTCTAATTTTAATTTTCATCTCGAGCAACCAAGAGAGATTAGATTTTTCGCTTGGTTGAAGTTGTAGTGTAATTTGTCACATTCAAGTCATTCCCTGGATGTCATTATACCTGACCCACTGCAGTATTGAGTAGGTTTTGCACAATTGCAATTATATTATAAATGACTACCAATAAAACTTGCAGGATATCAGTGGTATCATTTAGTAGCATTAAAGAGAGAGCCTAAATATCTTTCAGAAGTTGAGTTAATTTCCTGACAAGACTGATGTTATTGTGTGTGTCAAGTCCACAGTTTTATTCTGAAAGTATTGAGTAGGGAAATGTTTTTGTCATAAAGTTCTATCTTATAATGTACAAAATATTTGTCAAGTCTTTGGTAAATGTTTCTTGAAAGCTGCACTGGAATGGGGAAAGTGTTGGTGACTGTATTTTGGAATTATTGAAGCAGAACGATGGAAAAACAATGCAAATTAATTGAACTGAGCATACAAATTGTACGTGGCAAGGCCTCTGCCTTATCCATAAGATTATTAAAATGAATTTGTGGATTTTTTTTTCCTTTTAAAGCTACAAACCTCAATGTAAATAACATAATCTAGAAACCATTAATGAGCCTTGCCAGGAAAGATCTATTTAAAGCTTCAAAAAAAATAAGTTGACTTCAGTATATGGTAGGTTTATGTTCTGATCTGTGTTTCAGTTTGTAAAATCAATAAATTCTTTATCACACAAAACTAGAAATGCGACCGATCGCTTTTTATGCCAGATTTTACTCCAATTGTGTTCTCTCACTGCCTCATGACAAGAAGCTATGAGCAGAGATAGTCATACAGCAAGGAAACGGGATCTTAGGCTCAACACGACCATGCGGATCAAGTTGCCCCATCTAAGATGATCCAATTTTGCCCTTATCCCTCTAAATCTTTCCTATCCATGTCCCTGTCCAAATGTCTTTTAAATGTTACCATAGTAGCTGCCTCAACTACTTTGGGCATTACATTCCAAATACCCACCACCCTCTGAGTGAGTGAGATTCCTATTAAACTTATTCCTCTCGCCTTAAACCAATGTCCTCTAGTCCTTGATTCACCTACCCTGGGGAATAAGTCTTTGCTTTCACCCAATCCCCCTCATGATTTTGTACACTACCATAAGATCATTCCTCAGCCTCCTGAATAAAGTCCTAACCTGTCCCTATAGCTCAGCTTCTCGAATTCTGGCAATATCCTCGTAAATCATCTCTGCATTTTTTACAGCTTGATAAAGGTGGACAACTTAAATTGTTGGAATGAAACTGTCATGTTTCCTGAGATCTTGTGTTCAGAGCTCTCATTTACCATATGCAAAGGTAATGCAGTAGACACGGTAGACAGTCAGAACCTTATTCTCCCACGGTTATTCTCCTAGTACGGTTGGGGGGAGGGACTCAAACACAGATAGCTAATAGGCAGTGTGTGAGGCAGGAGGCAGAAGGCAGAAAAGGGAAACACTCAGATCCAATATGTAGGAGAGAAAGAAGTGAAAAGAAATAAACTGAGAATAAGAAATGATGGGTCCCTTAAATGTGTATATTTTAATGCTAGGAGCATTGTAAGAAAGGTGGATGAGCTTAGAGCCTGGATTGACATCTGGAAGTATGATGTTGTGGCGATCAGTGAAACATGGTTGCAGGAGGGTTGCGATTGGCAATTAAATATTCCAGGATTTCATTGTTTCAGATGTGAGAATCGGAGGGGCAAGAGGTGGGGGTGTTGCATTGCTTGTCAGGGAGGATATCACAGCAGTGCTTTGGCAGGACAGACTAGAAGGCTCGATTAGGGAGGCTGTTTGGGTGGAACTTAGAAATGAGAAAGGTTTAGCAACACTTATAGGGGTGTATTATAGACCGCCAAATAGGGAACGAGAATTGGAAGAGCAAATATGTAAGGAGATAGCAGATATTAGTAGTAAGCACAGAGTAGTGATTGTGGGTGATTTCAATTTTCCGTACATAGGCTGGGAATCACATTCTGTTAAAGGGCTGGACGGTTTGGAGTTTGTAAAATGTGTGTAGGATAGTTTTTTGCAGCAATACGTAGAGGTACCTACCAGAGAAGGGGCAGTGTTGGACCTCCTGTTGGGAAATGAGACGGGTCAGGTGATGGAGGTATGTGTTGAGGAGCACTTTGGGTCTAGTGATCACAATGCCATTAATTTCAATATAATTATGGAGAAGATCAAATCTGGACCAAGGGTTGAGATTTTGGATTGGAGAAAGGCTAATTTTGAGGAGATCAGAAAGGATTTAAAAGGAGTGAAATGGGACATTTTGTTTTATGAAAAGGATATAATAGAGAAATGGAGGATATTTAAAGGTGAAATTTTGAGAGTCTTTATGTCCCTGTTCGGTGGAAAGGAAAGAATAATAATTTGAAAGAGCCGTGGTTTTCCAGGGAAATTGGACACTTGGTTCGGAAAAAGAGGGAGATATACAATAAATATAAGCGGCAGGGAGTAAATGAGGTTCTTGAGGAATATAAAGAATATAAAAGGAATCTTAAGAAGGAAATTAGAAAAGCGAAAAAAAGATAGGTTGCTTTGGCAAGTAATGTAAAAGTAAACCCCAAGGGGTTCTACAGATATGTCAATAGCAAAAGGATAGCGAGGGATAAAATTGGTCCATTAGAGAGTCAGAGTGGACAGCTATGTGCTGAGCCGGAAGAAATGGGGGGGATATTAAACAATTTATTTTCTTCGGTATTCACCGAGGAGAAGGATATTGAATTATGTGAGGTAAGCGAAACAAGTAGAGTAGTGATGGAAATTATGAGGATTAAAGAAGAGGAGGTACGGACACTTTTGAAAAATATAAAAGTGGATAAGTCTCCAGGTCCTGATAGGATATTCCCTAGGACATTGAGGGAAGTTAGTGCAGAAATAGCAGGGGCTATGACGGAAATATTTCAAACGTCATTAGAAACGGGGATGGTGCCGGAAGATTGGCGCATTGCGCATGTTGTGCCTTTGTTTAAAAAAGGTTCTAAAAGTAAACCTAGCAATTATAGACCTGTTAGTTTGATGTCTGTGGTGGGAAAATTAATGGAAAAGATACTTGGGGACAATATATATAATTATATGGATAAACAAGGCCTGATTAGAAACAGTCAACATGGATTTGTGCCTGGAAGGTCATGTTTGACTAATCTTGAATTTTTTGAAGAGGTTACCAGGGAAATTGATAAGGGCAAGGCTGTGGATGTTGTCTATATGGACTTCAGTAAGGCATTTGACAAGGTTCCACATGGAAGGTTGATTAAGAAGGTTAAATCGTTGGGTATTAATAGTGAGGTTGCAAGATGGATTCAACAATGGCTGAATGGGAGATACCAGAGGGTAATGGTTGACAACTATATGTCAGGTTGGAGGCCAGTGTCTAGTGGAGTACCCCAAGGATCTGTGTTGGGTCCACTGTTGTTTGTCATTTACATTAATGATCTGGATGATGGTGTGGCAAATTGGATTAGTAAATATGCAGATGATACTAAGATAGGTGGTGTAGTTAATAATGAAGTAGAGTTTCAAAGTCTACAGAGAGACTTGGGCCTTTTGGAAGGGTGGGCTGAAAGATGGCAGATGGAGTTTAATGCTGATAAGTGTGAGGCGCTGCATTTTGGTAGGACAAATCAAAATAGGACGTACAGGGTAAATGGCAGGGAATTGAGGAATGCAGTGGAACAGAGGGATCTGGGAATAACTGCATTGTTCCCTGAAGGTGGAATCTCATGTGGATAGGGTGGTGAAGAAGGCGTTTGGTATGCTTGCCTTTATAAATCAGAGCATCGAATATAGAAGTTGGGATGTAATGTTAAAATTGTACAGGGCATTGGTGAGGCCGAATCTGGAGTATGGTGTGCAGTTCTGGTCGCCAAATTATAGGAAGGATGTCGACAAAATGGAGAGGGTACAGAGGAGATTTACTAGAATGTTGCCTGGGTTTCAGCACTTAAGCTACAGAGAGAGGTTGAACAGGTTGGGTCTTTATTCTTTGGAGCGTAGAATGTTGAGGGGGGACTTGATAGAGGGACGGACAGAGTTGATGTGGGTAGGCTTTTCCCCTTGAGAGTGGGGAAGATTCCAACAAGGGGACATAACTTCAGAATTGAGGGACAAAAGTTTAGGGGTAACTTCTTTACTCAGAGGGTTGTGGCTGTATGGAATGGGCTTCCGGTGGAAGTGGTGGAGGCAGGCTCGATTTTATTATTTAAGAGTAAATTGGATAGGTATATGGATGAGAGGGGATTGGAGGGTTATGGTCTGAGAGCAGGTAGATGAGACTAGGTCAGATAAAGTGGTCGGCGTGGACTGGTAGGGCCGAACGGGCCTGTTTCCGTGTTGTTATATGGTTATATGGTTGAAATGGAAATGTGTGAGACATTATTTTTACGCAGAGTGCTGGGGGCCTGGAACTTATTGCCAGGGATGGTGGTGGAGGCAGATATGATGGTGGTAGATACGATGAGCATGTGGAAGTGCAGGGAATAGAGGGATATGAATCATGTCCTGTAGGGGCAGATGAGATCAGTTTAACTAGGCATGTTCAGCACAAACATTCTGTGTTGAAGAGCCTGTTCGTGTGCTGTACTGTTCTGTGAAATGACCATGGGCAGGCAAAATTAATCCGGTTTGCCAATGAAGCCAAATAAATGGCATAGCAAACTGCAAATAGACACACAAAGCTGGAGTAACTCAGCGGGTCAGACAGCATCTCTCGAGAAAAGGAATAGGTGACATTTCTGGTCGAGACCTGAAACGTCAGTCTGAAAAAGGATCTCGACCCGAAACATCACCTATTCCTGTTCTCCAGAAAATTTGTAAGTTAAGCCCCAGCATGCTGTATACATATAGTGCACAGATATCAGAACCATGGAGTGAGGCACTGCCACAGAACCAGTAGAGCAAAATGTATGATTTCAGAAAGAATGCCTATTTTGTTGGAGCGCAAGCCACTAGAGAATTCAATAGCTAAAATAGGCAATGTCTGTGTGATGAATGATTTTTTCTTTTCCTCAGTTGTGCCAGCCGAGGCCCTCCAGTCCTGGCAATATTCTCGTAAATCTCAGCACCTTTTCCAGCTTAATGGCATCTTTCTTATAGCATAGCTGAACATAATACTCCCAAGTGCAGTATACATAACAGTAAGTACAATGAAAAATTAATGTATCAGCTGTTAAATGCTTTGGAACATCTGAAGGTGATTTAAAAAAATCCATATCCTTTGTATTTCATATTTAATAATCCCTTTCATGGCAAAGATATTTTATCGAGATATTTTAAACAGGATCATATCCATAAGAGTTGAAGAGTCATACATTGAAGAATGGATTAAAGGCCGATAAATCCCCAGGGCCAGATGGGCTGCATCCCAGAGTGCATAAGGAGGTAGCCCCAGAAATAGTGGATGCATTAGTGATAATTTTTCAAAACTCTTTAGATTCTGGAGTAGTTCCTGAGGATTGGACGGTAGCTAATGTAACCCCACTTTTCAAAAAGGGAGGGAGAGAGAAAACGGGGAATTACAGACCAGTTAGTCTAACATCGGTAGTGGGGAAAATGCTAGAGTCAGTTATTAAAGATGGGATAGCAGCACATTTGGATAGTGGTGAAATCATTGGACAAAGTCAGCATGGATTTATGAAAGGTAAATCATGTCTGACGAATCTTATAGAATTTTTCGAGGATGTAACTAGTAGAGTGGATAAGGGAGAACCAGTGGATGTGTTATATCTGGACTTCCAGAAGGCTTTCGACAAGGTCCCACATAAGAGATTAGTATACAAACTTAAAGCACACGGTATTGGGGGTTCAGTATATTGATGTGGATAGAGAACTGGCTGGCAGACAGGAAGCAAAGAGTAGGAATAAACGGGTCCTTTTCAGAATGGCAGGCAGTGACTAGTGGGGTGCCGCAAGGCTCAGTGCTGGGACCCCAGCTATTTACAATATAAATGATTTGGACGAGGGAATTGAATGCAACATCTCCAAGTTTGCGGATGACATGAAGCTGGGGGGCAGTGTTAGCTGTGAGGAGGGTGCTAGGAGGCTGCAACGTGACTTGGTGAGTGGGCAAATGCATGGCAGATGCAGTATAATGTGGCTAAATGTGAGGTTATCCACTTTGGTGGCAAGAACAGGAAAGCAGACTATTATCTGAATGGTGGCTGATTAGGAGAAGGGGAGATGCAACGAGACCTGGGTGTCGTGGTACACCAGTCATTGAAAGTAGGCATGCAGGTGCAGCAGGCAGTGAAGAAAGCGAATGGTATGTTGGCATTCATAGCGAGGGGATTTGAGTATAGGTGCAGGGAGGTTCTGCTGCAGTTGTACAGGACATTGGTGAGACCACACCTGGAGTATTGCGTACAGTTTTGGTCTCCTAATCTGAGGAAAGACATACTTGCCATAGAGGGAGTACAGAGAAGGTTCACCAGATTGATTCCTGGGATGGCAGGACTTTCATATGAAGAAAGACTGGATAGACTCGGCTTGTACTCGCTGGAATTTAGAAGATTGAGGGGGAATCTTATAGAAACTTACAAAATTCTTAAGTGGTTGGACAGGCTAGATGCAGGAAGATTGTTCCCGATGTTGGGGAAGCCCAGAACAAGGGGTCACAGTTAAAGGATAAGGGGGAAGTCTTTTAGGACCGAGATGAGAATGTTTTTTTTCACACAGAGAGTGGTGAATCTGTGGAATTCTCTGCCACAGAAGGTAGTTGAGGCCAGTTCATTGGCTATATTTAAGAGGGAGTTAGATGTGGCCCTTGTGGCTAAAGGGATCAGGGGGTATGGAGAGAAGGTAGGTACGGGATATTGAGTTGGATGATCAGCCATGATCATATTGAATGGCGGTGCAGGCTCGAAGGGCCGAATGGCCTACTCCTGCTCCTATTTTCTATGTCTATACACTGTGGAAACAGGCCCTTCAATCCAACTTGCCCACACCGGCCAACATGTCCCATCCACGCTCATTCCACTTGCCTGGGTTTGGTCCAGATCCCTCTAAACCTGTCCTATCCATGTACCTGCTAATTGTTTCTTAAACAGTGCAATAGTCCCTGCCTCAACTACCTCCTCTGGCAGCTCGTTCCATACACCCACCACCCCTCAGATTCCTATCAAATCTTTTCCCCTTTGCTTTAAATCTATGTCCTCTGGTTCTTGATTTCCCCTACTCTGGGCAAGAGACTGTGTCTGCCCAATCTATTCCTCTCATTCCCCCCCAAGAGGAAAATTCCAATTCCATATCTACCTGACCGTCCCTCTTGCGCACTGTGTAACAGGTTTGATGAGCTGCTTTGGAGCTTCAGTCTGATTTTTGTTTAAATGTCCTCCCTTATCTGGAGACCAGTATCTGACTTGTGGCATATCTGATGTCAGTGGCTGAGGTAAAATGACACGACAACGTGAATTGCAACCCAATCTCCCTGTGGTTTAAGGCACCTTGGCAGTGTGGTTAACCCAAGCCCCTTGATGTGACTAGGGGAGGAAAGGCTCAAAGGTACTCCTGTGCAAAGTCATTCATTCAGGTTGTAGATTAAACAATAATGCAGCAATCATTGTTCATTCGACCACTCAATTCAACTATAATGTTTCATCAATTTTTCACAGGTTGCTGCTTTTGGAGGACATTGTAACTTTTCTGTGGAAGGTAGCGTTTGTAAGAGGTTGACTTTCTCTTGGCCTGACATGTTACTGTATGGTGCTAGAGTAACTCAGCGGGTCAGGCAGCATCTCTGGAGAACATCTTCAAAGTGGGGACAAAGGTTCACCTGCACCTCCTCCAATCTCATCTATTGCATTCGCTGCTCTAGATGTCAACTTATTTACATCGGCGAAACCAAGTGCAGGCTCGGCGATCGCTTCGCTTAACACCTGGGCTCGGTCCGCATTGACAAAACTGATCTCCCGGTGGCCGAGCACTTCAACTCCCCCTCCCATTCCCAGTCTGACCTTTCTGTCATGGGCCTCCTCCAGTGCCATAATGAGGCCCACCGGAAATTGGAGGAGCAGCACCTCATATTTCGCCAGGGCAGCTTGCAGCCCAGTGGTATGAACATCGACTTCTCCAACTTTAGATAGTTCCTCTGTCCCTCTCTTCCCCTCCTCCTTCCCAGATCTCCCTCTATCTTCCTGTCTCCACCTATATATATCCTTCCTTTTCCCGCCCCCCTGACATCAGTCTGAAGAAGGATCTCGACCCGAAACGTCACCCATTCCTTCTCTCCTGAGATGCTGCCTTTCCTGCTGAGTTGCTCCAGCATTTTGTGAATAAATATCTCTGGAGAACTTGGACGTTTCAAGTTGGGACTCTTTTTTGGGACTGCCTCATCTTTACTCTGGATGTCCGGTCCCTTTACACCTCCATTCCTTATCAGGAAACTCTCCGATTTTTCCTTGATCAGTTCATCTCGACTAGCGTTCCCCTCCGCCTGGCGGAACCTGTCCTCACCCTTCACCTTCTCTTTTGACTCCTCTCATTTTCAGTGTGAAGAAGGGTCCCAACCCGAAACATCATCTGTTCATTCCCTCCATAGCTGCTGCCTAACTCGTTGAGTTACTCCAGCACTTTGTGTTCTCTGCGAGATTCCAGTATCTGCAGTTCCTTATGGCTCCGTGTTACGTTGTGGAAATGATAGTGCAAAAATACACGTGTACTAGATTGAATTGTTTGATTTAAACCTCTTTGAAAGGCAAACCCATGAGACGAATATTGAAGACTTTGTGTGAAGATCATTCAACGCGAGTTCCCACTACTGTGCGATTATTGAAAATTACAACAGGCTCTTGATCAGTTGGGCAGGTGGGCTGAAGAATGATTAATGGAGTTTAATACAGATTAGTGTGAGATGTTGCATTTTGGGAAGCCAACCCAGGGCAGGACCTTCACAGTGAATGGCCGGGCTCTGGGGAGTGTTGTAAAGCAGCAGGATCTAGGAGTATACGTTCGTAGTTCCTCGAGGGTGATGCCACGGGTAGATTGCGGCTCAAGAAGGCCTTTGGCACATTGGACTTCATCTGTCAGGGGATTGAGTATAGAAACAATCACGCTAACCGACACTATACCACACACTAGGGACAATTTACAATTATACCAAGCCAATTAACCTATAAGCCTGCACGTCTTTGGAGTGTGGGAGATCCCGGAAAAAACCCACGCAGGTCACGGGTAAAACGTACAAACTCCGTACAGACAGCACCCGAGGTCAGGATCTAACCCAGGACTCTTGCGCTGTATGGCAGCAACTCTACTGCTGCGCCACCGTGCCGCCCTAATGAAAATCAGCATCTTACAACTTTGCGAAAACCCTTGAGTGGCCCAACCTGAGACATCGATGGATGTTCCCCAGAGATGCTGCCTGACACGCTCAATTACCCTAGCTCTTTGGCTTTTTTTTTTGTAACAATTTTTAATTTGCCGAGAGATTCTGTTTTTGTATTGTACCTTGCAAGCTATGTTAACACCACTCTTGTTGAACATTTTCCTGCCATAAAGTGCTTTCTTATTCAAGAGCAAAACACTGCTGGTGGAATTTGGTCCGAAGAAGGGTCCCGACTCGAAACGTAATCTCTCCATTCTCTCCACAGACGCTGCCTGGCCTGTTGAGTTCCTCCAGCACTTTGTGCTTCACTCAAGATTCCAGCATCTGTGTCTCCTGTTTTCATTGTGGATTATGTCCCAGGAGAGGAGCCTGCAACTTTAACCTTGCACTAAGAATGTTACAGTTAACCATATTCTCATCACCATTAAAAGCGGTGATCTTGAATTCACTACCCTGGATGCTGATGAGATAGTAAATCTGGAGACGGGTTCCAAGCCAAAACGTTACCTGTCTATAGACACAAAACGCTGGAGTGGCTCAGCAGGACAGGCAGCATCTCTGGATAGGAATGGGTCGAGACCCTTCCCTCAATCTGATGAAGGGTCTTGACCTGAAACGTCACCCATTCCTTCTGTTCAGAGATGCTGCCTGACCCGCTGAGTTGATCCAGCATTTTGTGTCTATGGTGTAAACCAGCATCTGCAGTTCATTCCTACATGTTACCTGTCCTTTCCCTCCACAGATGCTGCCTGACCTGCTGAGTTCCTCTTGCACTCTGTGTTCTGATGGAGATAGTAATGTCATTAATTTATTTTAAGTACAGTTAACTGCTTCATTTTTTTTTCTTTCTTTGATCTTAATCATTCTAAATAATCTCTAACTTGTGAAAGTGTTAAATGGTTCATTGAGTAATGAATATTCTTCGAGCAGTTTTCGAGGCAGTTAAAAGCGACTGGATGACCTTTCTCAGTGTCCTGGGGTAAAAGGCCCTCAGGGCAGTGGGAAGCAAGGTTTTAGGATTGGCTGCCTTAGGCGGTCACCATTGATGGATTATTCTGTTTCCTGGGACAGAGCAGATGTGGTTCATTAGCCTTGGGTCAGGATGGTGCGATTATATCATTTGCAAGAAAAATTCTTCATTATTGGCTTTGACAATCACATGAGATGTGACACAAATTTATTGTCAATGTTTAGTTTAGTTTAGTTTACAGCATGGACACAGACCCTTCAGCCCACTGAGTCCGTGCTGACCAGCGATCCCCACACACTAGCACTATCCTACACACACTAGGGACAATTTACATTTACACCAAGCCAATTAACCAACAAACCTGTACGTCTTTGGAGTGTGGGAGGGAATCGAAGATCTCGGAGGAAACCCACGCGAGTCACGGGGAGAACGTACAAACTCCGTACAGACAGCACCTGTAGTCGGGATCGAACCCGGGTCTCCGGCGCTGCAAGCGCTGTAAGGCGGCAACTCTACCGCTGCGCCACCGTGCTGCACCTACATTCCCCTTATTCCTACATTAATTTTCATTGTCAGGCCATGTAGAACGTTGAACTCTCCAGTATTAAGTAATACCCCCTCCCTTTTCCCTGTGTTCCCCCACCCTCACCAACTTCCATGCACATCCCTCTAACTCCCATTCTTCCAGTTACCCCTCCTTCGTGCACGAATCTCCCACTCATTTCCCTTTTATTCCCCCCTTTCCCCCTCCCCTCTGTCCCTGTCTACCTACAGTATATCCCTCCTTCCGCCTTTACATTTTGCTCCTCTTCTCTCCTTATCTGACACCCCTTTTTGTCTCCTTTGCACATCAACCCTTTGTCATTTACTCCACCCACCTGCCATTCGCACGCCCTCACCTGTATCCACCTATCTCTTGATTTTATCTCATTGCCGCTCCCTCTTTTTTCCAGCTTTCTCCTCCTCCTCCCCCCCCCCCACAATCAGCCCGACACCAGACCACGAGGTTATCGATCTCCATCCTGTTTGCTGTCTCATCATTATTTGACATCCAGCCCACAATGGTGGTGTCATCTGCGAATTTGAACATTGAATTATATTTGCACATGGCTGCACAGTCATGGGTGTACAAGGAGTAAAGAAGACGGCTGAGAATGCATCCTTGTGGAGCACCAGTGTTGAGGATTATCATATAGCATCATTTGCCCACACCAACCCAACATGTCCCATCTGCACTAGTCCCACCTGCCTGCGTTTGGCCCCTATTCCTCCCAACCCCGTCCTATCCATGTACCTGTCTAATGTTTCTTAAATTTAAGAAAGTAACTGCCTCAACTATCTCCTATGGCAGCTCGTTCCATACACCCACCATCCTTTGTGCGAAAAAGTTACCCCTCAAGTTCCTATTAAATCTTTCCACCCTCACCTTAAACCTATGCCCTCTTATTCTCGATTCTCCTACTCCAGGCAAGAGACTGTGCGTTTACTTGATCTACTCCTCTCGTGATTGTAATCACCCCTCATTCTCTTGCGCTCGAAGGAGTAGAGTCCTAGCCTGCTCAACCTCTCCCTATAGCTCAGGCCCTCGAGTCTTGGCAACATCCAGGTAAATCTTCTCTGCTCCCTTCCCAGCTTGACAACATGAACAAATGACAACATGACAAATTTTGCATCGTTATTTTTAATATTCAAAAGATGATATTGCCGTGTGCCAACAGATTTATGCAGCATGGTTGGTTGGGGAATACTCTATTCTTGCCTGCTTATACGTATAAGATTATTAAGGGGTTGGACACGTTAGAGGCAGGAAACATGTTCCCAATGTTGGGGGAGTCCAGAACAAGGGGCCACAGTTTAAGAATAAGGGGTAGGCCATTTAGAACTGAGATGAGGAAAAACTTTTTCATTCAGAGAGTTGTGAATCAGTGGAATTCTCTGCCTCAGAAGGCAGTGGAGGCCAATTCTCTGAATGCATTCAAGAGAGAGCTAGATAGAGCTCTTAAGGATAGCGGAGTCAGGGGGTATGGGGAGAAGGCAGGAACGGGGTACTGATTGAGAATGATCAGCCATGATCACATTGAATGGCGGTGCTGGCTCGAAGGGCCGAATGGCCTCCTCCTGCACCTATTGTCTATTGTCTACCCTGTATTTAGGAGTCACAGCCAAAACGCATGATTTTAGCAGACTTTGTAACGAAGTATTGGCGTGATTAAGGTAAACTGGTATTTTGGCGTTTGGTTTCCTCCCGAGAGATATCTACTCAATCAAAAGTGAATTAAATGTGAGGATTAAGGATTTTGCTTCCCACTTGTAGATTTAAGACATAAACCCAGGGATTAATGACGTCAGACGAGAAGAAATCGAGAGGACAGAACCCATCACATTGATAATTCGCCATGATGTGAATCCATCGGAACCAATGCGCGAACAATCTTACATTACAATTATCCCGTGGTTTAACCACTAAAGTGGGCACGTAATCGCCGACATCTTTGCGTTATGTCACCATTGAGGAAAGCATGGCGCTGGGTGAGTTTCCTATTGACAATGTTGTGGAAAAATGTGCAAAATAGTCACGGAGCGTGTACTCTGAGCAAAGGCACCGGTTGTCAATTTTGTTAAAGCATTTGATTTTGAGCGGTAATGGTTGCAGTTTGGGGTCACTAAGCTGGAGAATTTCAAGGAATTACAGATGACAGGTTGAGAATTGATTAATGATGGCTTATGAATGCTTGTTTTTATCAGCGTTATGCTTGGTGTTCAGGCATTGTCTAGCATTCTGGTCTAGCAACTGTGATTCACGGGTGTGGAGGGCCATTCAGTTTAGTTGAGTTCACTGCCACATGTAACTGAGGTTTTAGTGAAAAGCTTCTAACCAGAACGTACAAACGCCGCACAGACAGGGATCAAACGCCAGTGTCCGGCGCTGTAAGTGCTGTACGGCAGTAACTTTACCGCTGCGCCACCGTGCCACCCCATTGCCAACACTCGAGGGCATCAGCTGGAGGGAGTGGTTGAGGAGGCTAGGACTTTATTCCTCGGAGCGCAGGAGGATATGGGGTGGTCGTATAGAGGTGTACAAAATCATGAGAGGAATAGCTGGTCGGCGTGGGCAAGTTGGGACATGCTGGTCGGCGTGGGCAGGTTGGGCTGAAGGGATGTTTCCATGCTGTTCCAACTCTGTGACTCCATGTCTCCAATGAGTCTTACAAACTGTTACAGATTTCCCATTGCAGGCTTACTGTGGGGTTGCATCGCAGCTTGGTTTGGGAACAGTTCACCCAAGACTGCAAGAAATTGCAGAGAGCTGTACATGTGCATCGCGTAGACCAGACTCCCCAGCCTCGACTCCACCCACACTTCACGCTGCCTCAGAAAAACAGTCAAAGTCTTGTCCCACCCCGGTCTTTCCACCCCCTCCCTGCTCCCATCTCAGGGACAGCTTCTTCCCCTCTGTTACCAGGCATCTGAACGGCCCTTCCATAAGCTGGAGTATTGTCCCATTGCAGGCATTGGATGTTGTCTATGGAACTTCTTCTTTCATGTCCATCATCTATGTTTCAAATGTTACATCACTGTCATCATCCGTCCGTCCTAAAAAGGGCGCAAGCTTCCGGCGACAATCAGTGGGAGCCATCGCTTGTACAGTAGATGATGGTGGTAGCAGAATTAGCTCAGGACACTTCCAGTTTCCAGCCCCACGACATGGACCCTTCTGCTATGGGGCCATCTATGGAACTGGTGCCCAACAATGCCGAGAACCATATTCTATTCCCTGTACTTTCCTCTTTGCTTTTTCTATTGTTCTTGAGTTTGATTATATTTATGTATAGTATTACCTGATCTGCTTGGATTGCATGCTTTCACCACACCTGTGACACAGGTGACAATGACCAACCAGACCTGTGTTTTCTATTCAGCAGTGCTCTGATGGGGAAGGTGTGAAGAGAAGTTTAGTGATGGATTTGAAGTGGCCTCATCTGGGAATGACTTTCTTTGTAATCGTGTCCATCGCCATGACGTGCTGCTTTGTGTGGCAATACCAACTCCCGAAGCAAGCCACTGGTAAGTCAGCAGAGTGTGTCAACTATTTTATTGTTTAGTTTAGAGATATAGGCCCTTCGGCCCATCAAGTCCGCGCCGACCAACGATCCCCGTGCACTAGCACTATCCTACGCACACTAGGGACAGTTTACAATATTTTACCGAAGCCAATTAATCTACGCACCTGCATGTCTTTGGAATGTGAGAGCAAACCGGAGCACCCGGAGAAAACCCACGTGGTCACGGGGAGAAAGTATGAACTCCATACAGACAGCGCCTGTAGTCAGGATCGAACCCGGGTCTCTAGTGCTGTGAGGCAGCAACTCTACCGCTGCGCCACCGTGCTGCCACGTATTGTACTTGAGAATGAAGTTTAGTATCATTTAGTGCTGTTACATGTTGAGTCGGCAGTGGATAACCGACGCTCACCGGCTGTTTTCTCATCCCTCCAACTTTGCCAACAGCTCTGCCCAAGACTGCAAGAAGCTGCCCAGTCCAGACTCCCCACCATTGACTCCACCTACACTTGAGGCTGCCACAGGAAATCAGCTAACATAATCATGGACCATTCCTCATCCCGGTCATTCCCTCTCTCTCCCCCCCCCCCCCCCCTTTCCTCGTCCCGGTCATTCCCGCTCTCCCCCCCCCCCCCCCCCCTTTCCTCATCCCGGTCATTCCCACTCTCCCCCTCCCCCGTTCCCGTCAGGCAGTAGAAGCAAATGACTGTAAGACTGGATACTGCTTCATCCCATCTGTTATCAGATGTCTGAACGGTCTTCCCAAAAGCTAGGGAGTAACTTCCAATTTACCCCATTGCGGACATTGGACTTTGTCTGTGAAACTGCGACACAGCAATGCTGAGAACTATATTCCTCACTCTGTACCTTTCCCTTCACTCCACCTGTCGTACTTGAGTTTGACTTGAATGTATTCATGTACAGTTTTATCCCATTTAACTGGACAGCGTGGAAACAAAAGCTGTCCACTGTATCTCGCGAGGCATATCAATCACAAACTGTTACCAATACCAACACTCTCACGCTGCAACTTGTACTGACTTGAAGGAGGAACTAGGTCAGTAAAGGTGGTGTTTTCCAGGACTCTAAAACCTAATGCATCTTGTCTGGAAGTTAAATCTCCCTGCAGTTATTTTTCTCTCTATTTCAGGTAAAGATATTCCATCTAATGAGGTGAAGCCAGTCCAAATCTGCCCCAGACATCCCAAACCTGTACCATTGGTGCATCCCATTCCCATTCTGAAAGAAGCTTTGGAAAAGGTTTGTCAGTAACCAGGCCGGGATATATTACTTGTAATGGTGTCAAGGCTGCAAGTGTTTATTGTCGTTGTTCTGTGTAAATCCTGACAACTTTGCGATTTTACTTTCTCTCGTTAACGTTATTTTAAATAAATTGATTTAAAATGTATTATAAATAAATACATTTAAATTTATTATAAATAAATACATTTTAAATAGAGAATTTAACGTTAGAATCCTGAAGTTGTTGTCGATGATTCGCTGTACTTTAACAGGCGGGCACTGATGGTTTGAGTCTTATCACCACATCCAGGGAAGTCACATGGAGTAACATGGATTTCATGGAATGTAGAGCAGTACAGCACAAGAAAAGAGACCCTTCGACCCACAATGTCCCACAATGCCAAGACCATCCCTTATCTACCTGCACATAATCCATATCCCTCGAATCCCTGCATATCCGTTTACCAATCCAAAAGTCTTAAAATGCCACTAAGGTATCTGCTTCAACACCATCCCTGGCAGCGTGTAGCAAGCACTTGCTACACTCTGTGTGTAAAATAGACTTGCCCCGCACATTCCCTTTAAACCTTGCCCCTCTCACCTTAAAGCTCTGCCTTCTGACATTCGATTTTTCCCATCCTGGGAGAAAGGTTCTGAACGTCTACCCTATCTATGCCTCTCATAATTTGTGATTATAGCCCTGACTCTCAGTCTGAAGAAGGGTCTCGACCCTGAAACATCACCCATTCCTTCTCTCCAGAGGTGCTGCCTGTCTGTCCCGCTGAGTTACTCCAGCATTGTGTGCTTTTTTTAAAGACTTTTTAGATTTAGAGATACAGCGCAGAAACAGGCCCATCGGCCCACCGGATCCACGCCGCCCAGCGATCCCCGCACACTAACGCTATCCTCCACCCACTAAGGACAATTTTTACATTTGCCCAGCCAATTAACCTACAAACCTGTACGTCTTTGGAGTGTGGGAGGAAACCGAAGATCTCAGAGAAAACCCACGCAGGTCACGGGGAGAACGTACAAACTCCGTACAGACAGCACCCGTAATATCTGTGATGTCCTCATTCTGTAGAGAACAGGGGTTCCCCAAATCTATCATAGATGAGTCCCTCACAGGCGTCTCCTTGGTAACCTGTAACTCCACTCGTCTCCCCCTCCCCCTAGTCCAGCGTTTCTCGGTGTTCCCCGGAACCCTAGGGTTCCGCTAGAGGTCACTAGGGGTTCCGATAGATATAGTATTAAACTAGCCAGGCGTGAACCTGTTGGGTCCAAACCTCTCCTGCGGGCCTCTCTCGACGGCTCAGCAGCAGCAGCAATGGCTGCTGCTTTGAGCGGGAAGATGGACATCCCCCCCCCTCATTGGCTGCCACTCCCGCCCCCGGCGGCCATCTTGGGCACCCCCCCCCCCATTAATAATTTTTATGTAGTTGTTCCCTGAGACATGAAAATTATTTCAAGGGTTCCGAAAGGGAAAAAAGGTTGAGAAACGCTGCCCTAGTCGCAACGGGGGTAGAGTCAGGGCCGTCTTAATGCATGGGCCTGATAGGCACTTGCCCGGGGGCCCACGAGCATAGGGGCCCCATGCTGATCTGTGTATGTTAAGTGACTTGCAATAAATAAATACTAATTTAAAAATGTAGGTTCAATAAGTGCTTTTTTCGCAACATTTTCGGTCACTAAGTGCTTCTCACAGCGATCTGTAAGTGCTTTTCGCAACAATGTAGCACCCTAAGTCCATCACTAAGTGCTTTTTGGTAAGTGCTTTTCGCCGGCACGACAGGGGGGGGGCTGGTAGGGACAGGGGGGTGGGGGAGAGTAACGGTGGGGCCCCAGTACACTGCTTTGCCCTGGGGCCCATAACGCTGTAAAAACGGCCCTGGGTAGAGTCCCCCTAGTATAAAGGAAGAGTCTTGACCCAAAACGTCGCCTACTCCTCTGAGTTACTCCAGCATTTTGTGTCTATCTATGAAATTGGTACCACCAGTACAACATGTTCAGTCTTCGAAGATAAAACCCACTCATTCACTCGGGAGTTATCGGGGAAATTAATTGTATTTCTCTATGTATGTGAATAATCTGGACAAAGTTGGCTGAATGTGTCCGTCTTCAAACAGATTGACTTGCTTTTACGCCATCAAATACATGCGAGGAGTCTGCCGTCCATCTCGGCGATTGTCGTCTATAATGACACCGTTCTGTGGACGGGGAATTTTGGAAAAAGAAATATTTCCAATGATTTATCACCTCCACCAAATGAATATACTGCTTACAGGTAACGTCCCACTGCCTGCTGTCCCACACACTGGAACAGCATTACTTGCTCCAATAATTGATCCCAATTATTAATATTAATTCCACATTGTCTTAAACCACCCCATCATTACTTAACATGTGAAATGTGTTACTTCATAAATTACAAGACTGGCTTGGTTGAAGTGGATCCATTGAGGTCCCTCCATAAACTAGGGCACTGTCTGATTCACCTCTACCCCATGGTGGACATTGGACTTTGTCTCTGGAACTGATGCGCTACAATGCTGAAAACTAAATTCTGCACTCTGTATCTTCCCCTTTGCTCTACCTATTGTACTTGAGTTTGACTTGATTATGTATGGTATTATTTTATATGATTGGATAGTGTGCAAAGCAAAGCTTTTCACTGTGCCCCCGTATTAGCCGGGACATCCCGTATTTTGGGCTAAATTGGTTTGTCCCGTACGGGACCGCACTTGCCCCATATTAGTAGGGTTGCCAACTTCCTCACTCCCAAAGAAGGGACAAAGAGTGACGTCACTGCCCCGCGCCCCACGTGACCTCACCCAGCCAGCGGCCACGCGCTCCCGCTCCACCAATGGCGGCCGCCCGGGCCGGGAGCACGTGGCCACTGGCTGGGTGAGGTCACGTGGGACACGGGCGATGACGTCACCTTGTCCCATATTTGGGAGTGAGCAAGTTGGCAACCCTAACCCCAGTACACATGATAATAATAAACCAAAACCTTTGCTTTCTTTAGTATTCTTTAGAATTATGAAATTGCCAACCTCTTCTTCGATGGTTTTCTTCTGCATTACAACCAGCCTGTGATTTTGAGTTTTAGTGTTGGAGATGCAGCATGGAAACAAGCTGTCTGGCCCCCCGAGTCCACGCCGACCATCGAGTTCACACTAGTTCATACTAGCTCTATGTTATCCCACTTTTGCAACCATACCCTACATACTAGAGGCAATTTACAGAGGCCGATTGACCTCCAAACCCGCACGTCTTTGGGATGTGGGAGTAAACCGGGACATCCAGCGGAATCTAATGCGGTCACAGGTTGGACGTGGAAACTCCACACAGACAGCACATGTGAGGTCAGGATCAAACAGGCAGCAGCTCTACCTGCTGCACCACTCAGCCACCATTTTGTATCATGTAAGTTAGACCAT
The DNA here is from genome assembly GCF_053455715.1 of Rhinoraja longicauda. Classification (NCBI taxonomy): domain Eukaryota; kingdom Metazoa; phylum Chordata; class Chondrichthyes; order Rajiformes; family Arhynchobatidae; genus Rhinoraja; species Rhinoraja longicauda. The sequence continues at coordinate 25,493,653 of NC_135982.1, read as the reverse complement.
AAAAGCTTCCGCTGAGTTACTCCAACTCTTTGTGTTTTGCTCAATGCTCCAGCATCGACTGCTCCTCGACTCCAAATAGAATCATTGCTTTGTACAAGATGCTCCCCGACTTACGATGCTTCAACTTGCGATGTTTCGACTTTACGATGATGCAAACGCTGGGCAGAGGCAGCGAGCCGCAGCGCACTTCCGGCCACGTGATCAGGTGTATTCAATGCATTTCGACCAAAGGTACTAGAGGAGCAAGATAGACCACTCGACCCTAAAAACCGTAGTGCGTCACGGCGCCATTTTAGTAGGCAGAAACTTGCAGAAGCATTTAAAAAGAAAAATAACAAAAATCTGTGAATTGATAGATGAGATATATTCTGCATTTTAATGGTATCATCACACATACTGTTCCCCCAAAACACTGATTACACTGAGAAGCATAACGGACGGCGGGTTTTGCCTACTAAAATGGCGGATATTACGCTCCTTTGCGTACCACACTTCAGTCTAGGCGATTTTAACGGAGTGGTCCATCTTGTTCCTCTAGGATCTTTGATTTCGACTTACGATATTTTCGGTTTGCGATGGGTTTCTTGGAACGCAAGTTTGAGGAACACCTGTACTGGCAAATTCTAAATGCTTTGGCACATTGAGTTTTGTGGTAATCCTAATCACATTGTTTTTTTTCAGGATTGCAAGCATTTCCAAGATATTCCCGACTATCATGCTGTATAAACTCTGGGAGGAAGGGAAAATTGCATCTTTGGACGACCCACTGACAAAATACGTGAAAAACTTTACTGTTAAAAACCCGCTGGGCAGCTCGAGGGGCTCGGAACAGAAATCGGAAGCAGAAGGTCTGGTGTTTGTTGAGGGAGGGAGGGCCGCCACCGGAACAGCATCGGTGACGTTGAAACGAATGGCCAGCCAACTCTCAGGTGAGACAGAAACCAATCCAAACAAAGCACTTTGGCACTTTGGCCTTCATCAGTCGGAGTATTGAGTGTAGAAGTTGGGAGGTCATGTTGCAGTTGTATAAGACGTCGGTGAGGCCGCATTGAGAATATTGTGTTCAGTTCTGGGCACCATGTTATATAGGAAAGATATTGTCAAGCTTGAAAGGGTTCAGAAAAGATTTACGAGGATGTTGCCAGGACTAGAGGGTGTGAGCTATAGGGAGAGGTTGAGTAGGCTGGGTCTCTATTCCATGGAGCGCAGGAGGATGAGGGGTGATCTTATAGAGGTGTACAAAATCGTGAGAGGAATAGATCGGGGAGATGCTCAGTGTCTTTTGCCCAGAGTAGGGGAATCGAGGACCAGAGGACATAGGTTGAAGGTGAAGGGGAAAAAATTTAATAGGAACCCGAGAGGTAACTTTTTCACACAGAGAGCGGTGGGTGTATGGAACAAGGTGCCAGAGGAGGTAGTTGAGGCAGGGACTATCCCACCGTTTAAGAAACTATTAGACAGGTACATGGATAGGACAGGTTTGGAGAGATATGGACCAAGCGCAGGCAAATGGGACTAGTGTAGCTGGGACATTGTTGGCTGGTGTGGGCGAGTTGGGCCGAAGAGCCTGTTTCAACACTGTATCACTCTATGACTCCTGAATATTATCCTGTTGAATAAATTTTGACAGCATTTTGTGTCTATCTTCAGTATAAACCAGCATCTGCAGTTCCTTCCGACACAATCATTTTAGAAAGTTAATTTGTCATTGCCCAGAACAGAAGTAGCATTACATGAGGCAAGTCATCTTTCCAACACCATAGCTTCCTGAAAGTGGCATTGTAATACTTGCCTTCATTGGCCAGGGCATTGAGTAGAAGAGTCAGGGAGTCATCTTGCAGCTCTAGAGATCTTTGGTTTGGCTGCATTTGGAGCAAAGATAACAGAGCAGAGCAAGAGAGACCACTCGACCCTCAAAACCGTAGTAGGTCACGGCGCCATTTTAGTAGGCAGAAACTTGCAGAAACATTTAAAAAGAAAAATAACCAAAATCTGTGAATTGATAGATGAAATATATTTTGCATTTTAATGGTATCATCACACATACTGTTCCCCCAAAACACTGATTACACTGTGAGAGGCAGAGCGAACTATGCCTACTAAAATGGCTCCTTTGCGTACTACACTTCAGTTTAGGTGATTTCAATGGAGTGGTTCATCTTTCTCCTCTAGTGTCTTTGATTTGGAGTATTGCCTGCTATAATTCTATGTCCTTCTATCAAGTCCCCCCTCAGCCTCCGACGTTCCGGAGAAAATAATCCACGTCTATCCAACGCCTTCCTGCAGCTGAAACCCTGGAATCCTGGCAGCCTTCTGGTCAACCTCCTCTGTACCCTCTCCAAAGCCCTCACATCCTCCCTGAAACGGGGCGACCAGAACTGCACGCAATGTGGCCTGACCAAAGTCCTAGAGAGCTGCATCATGGCTTCCTGACATATTCAATGCCCCAGGCAACGATGGCAAGGATACCATGCGCCTCCGTTACCGGCCTACCCGAGTATACTTTGAGGTGTCATGGTTTCCAATCTGTGTCGGTAGCAAGCATCTGCAAGTGTTGTCTTGTGTGGCGGAACTATTGAAGAGTTGTTTGAACTGATCTGTAGGTTTGCCCAGACGACTCAGGTCCACGAGTCTGCTGTGGGATGGAAGTACGGAGATGGCACTGGACCTCCTGCAGGATGATTTACTCATTGCAGACCCCGGGACAAGGTGAGTTCAGCACTTAATGTGAGTGGGGCAGCATTACAATACAATACAATATATCTTTATTGTCATTGTACTGGGGTACAACGAGATTGGGAATGCGACTTCCATTCGATGCAATAAATGATTTAGCTAATCAACAGCAATTTAGACAACCCAGAGAAACAAAATTAGAAACAGTTAAAACAGTACAAAGTGCAAATAGGTGTGTGCCGGGTCGCTGTGGGACGTGACCATCCGAAGGAGACAGTTCATGGGGGCACTCAGCCGGACTGGTTCAGAGCAGCTGTAGCTCTGGGGATGAAGCTGCTCCTAAGTCTAGAGGTGCGGGCGTAGAGGCCTTGTAACGTCTTCCGGATGGTATGAGTTGATGACAATATGGAGAGACTGAACTTTAGACTTGGAGATACAGTGTGGAAACAGGCCCTTTGGCCCACCAAGTCCGTGCCCATTAACGATCACCCCGTACACTAGCACTATCCTACACACACTAGAGACAATCCAAAATGTTACCAAAGCCAATTAACCTACAAAACTGTGTGTCTTTAGGTTGTTAGGGGCACTAATCAGAGCACCCAGAGGAAACCTACAGGGTCACAGGGAAAACGTACAAACTCCACACAGACAGAACCCGTAGTCAGGAGTTTGTACGTTCTCCCTGTGTGACCGCGTGGGTTTTCTCCGGGTGCTCCGGTTTCTTCCCACATCTAAAGTGACGCTCGGGTTTGTAGGTTAATTGGCTTCTGCAATATTGTAAATTGTTCCGAGTGTGTAAGATAGTGGTAGTGCAGTGGTGATCGCTGGTGGGTGCAGACTCGGTGGGCCGAAGGGCCTGTTTCTAAATTATCAGGGGGCTATGGGGTGAAGGCAGGAGAATGGGATTGAGTGGGAAAGATAGATCAGCCGTGATTGAATGGCGGAGTAGACTCAATGGGCCAAATGGACTACTGTAATTGGCCGGGACATCCCATATTTTGGGCTAAATCAGTTTGTCCCGTATGGGACCGCTCTTGTCCCGTATTAGTAGGGTTGCCAACAACCTCACTCCCAAATAAGGGACAAAGGGTGACGTCATCGCCCCCGCGCCCCACGTGACCTCACCCAGCCAGCGGCCACGTGCTCCCGCTCCACCAATGGCGGCCGCCCGGGCCGGGAACACGTGGCCGCTGGCTGGGTGAGTTCACGTGGGGCGGTGACGTCACCTTGTCCCCGTATTTGGGAGTGAGGATGTTGGCAACCATAACTTATGAGGCGGTGTAATCTATATACGAAAACTCTCGTTTGTTTGTTCCCGGACTGCAGCTAAAACGGGACATGATAGTGCAACAATTTTAGGCCCACCTTACTCACCGTCGTCCCTTTGGTGTTAATGGAAGAAGTTTCATTGTAATCGATGTTATATATTTAAAGTTATTCACATTTAAATCTATCTCCTAGCGAGGGGGGGAGGAGGGGTGGATTGGGGGGGAGGGGGAGTGGAGTGGAGGGGGAGGGGAGTGGAGTGGAGGGACGGGGATGGAGGGAGGGGGGATGGAGGGATGGGGTGGAGGGAGGGGGATGGAGGGAGGGGGATGGAGGGAGGGGGGATGGAGTGGGGGGGATGGAGTGGGGGGGGTGGAGTGGGGGGGGATAGGAGGGAGGGGGATGGAGGGATGGGGTGGAGGGATGGGGTGGAGGGAGGGGGATGGAGGGGGGGGGAGTGGAGGGAGGGAGTGGAGGGAGGGGAAGGGGAATGGAGGGAGGGGGATGGAGGGAGGGGGGATGGAGGGAGGGGGATGGAGGGAGGGGGATGCAGGGATGGGGTGGAGGGAGGGGGATGGAGGGATGGGGGTGGAGGGGGAGGGAGGGAGGGGAGGGAGGGGAAGGGGAATGGAGGGAGGGGGATGGAGGGATGGGGTGGAGGGAGGGGGATGGAGGGATGGGGGTGGGAAGGGGAATGGAGGGAGGGGGATGGAGGGAGGGGGATGGAGGGAGGGGGGATGGGGGAGTGGAGGGAGGGGAAGGGGGAAGGGGAATGGAGGGAGGGGGATGGAGGGAGGGGGATGGAGTGGGGGGGGGAAGGAGGGAGGGGGGGGAGGGGGATGGAGGGAGGGGGATGGAGGGAGGGGGATGGAGGGAGGGGGATGGAGGGAGGGGGGATGGAGGGAGGGGGATGGAGGGAGGGGGGATGGAGGGAGGGAGATGGAGGGAGGGAGGGGGATGGAGGGAGGGAGGGGGATGGATGGAGGGAGGGGGATGGAGGGAGGGGGATGGAGGGAGGGGGATGGAGGGAGGGGGATGGAGGGAGGGGGATGGAGGGAGGGGCATGGAGGGAGGGGGGATGGAGGGAGGGGGATGGAGGGAGGGGGGTGGAGGCAGGGGGGGAAGGGGAGTGGAGGGAGGGGGGGGAGGGGGGGGGGAAGGGGAGTGGAGGGAGGGAGGGAGGGGGGGAGGGGGTGTGCACCATTGCAGGAGAGGTTTGGGCCAACGGGCCACTTGGTCTTAATTCTCTTCTGTCTCCTTTAGATGTCATTACAGCAATTTAGCATTCTCGCTCCTGGCCCACGTTCTGGCCGACACTGTGGCCGGGCTAGACTTCCAGCAGTGGGTGACGGACAATATCTTGGCCAAGGTGGGAATGGATCACACGGGGTTTGAGTTCACGCCGTCGCTGCTCGCCCGACTCTCTGTCGGCGTCTACAGCAATGGCAAGCCGGCTCAGCTGTACGACCTGGGCTGGTACCCGGCCCTCGGGCCAGATGTACTCCACGGCCGCCGACCTGGCCAAGCTCTGCATGGCGCTGCTGGGGGCCGCCCGCAAGGACGTCCTGGAGCCCGAGACCCTGAAGGTGATGCTCACTCCGGTGCTCCGGTGCTCCGAGGATTATTTCGCCAGCAAGACCGGGACGCCGTGGGAGATCACGGAGCAGCTGGGATACGACGTGATCAAGAAGGACGGAGACTTGGATGGCTACTCGGCCACCTTCTCCCTGGTCCCCAACCTCAAGGTGGGCTTCATCGTCTTAATGGCGGGGTCTCGACCCCGGGGAGGTGGACCTGACCGCGGCCGTTTACAGCCACCTCATCCCGGCCATGGAGTCTGCCTTCCGGCAGGGCCACAGAGTGCTGCTCCCTCCTCCCACGGCCCTGCCCTACGTTGGCTACTACACCTTCTCCAACCTGACCTTCTACCAGATAAAGAATGATCAGAGCGGAGTGTTGGTCATGCAGCAGTTCGGGCCTCACATCGAAACGCTGATACCAGAGATGTACAGGACGCTGAAGCTGTGCTACCTGGAAGAGAGGGTGTTTCAAATCGTATTTGAGAAAGAATACCCCTGTGTCCTGAAATTCAATGCTGCCTCGGTGTCACTGGAAGCCCAAGATGGACAGCTGTTCAACTTCTTTCCCTTCAACAGTAAAGGCCTGTCCACTGGCTTTGACGCTCCAGGCCTGAACACGTATAATATCCTCCGAATTAGTCGCAGACCAAAGTTCTGAGAACTTTCAATAGACAATAGGTGCAGGAGGAGGCCATTCGGCCCTTCGAGCCAGCACCGCCATTCAATGTGATCATGGCTGATCATTCTCAATCAGTACCCCGTTCCTGCCTTCTCCCCGTACCCCCTGACTCCACTATCCTTAAGAGCTCTATCTCGACCTGATAGGTTACCGATTCCTTTTTCCCCAGAGATGCTGCCTGACCCGCTGAGTTACTCCAGCTTTTTTGTGTCTATCTTCGGTCAAAACTAGCATCTGCAGTTCCTTGTGGACATTGTGGTTCCAGCTGGAGGCTGCTAATTCTATAAGTAAGGTGACTTTTCAGCAGGTTGTAGAGCAGGTACTTTGGAAAAGTCACCTTATTTACAGAATCAGCATCCGCCAGCTGGAACCACAGTGTCAAACTTGTGTGGGAAGGAACCGCAGATGCTGGTTTTCACCGAAGACAGACACAAAAAAGCTGGAGTAACTCAGCGGGTCAGGCAGCATCTCTGGAAAAAAGGTATCGGTGACGTATCAGGTCGAGACCCTTCAGGGTCACCTATTCCTTTTCTACATTATCAATCTCTCTCATTATCAAATGTGTTGGAAGGAACTGCAGATGCCGACTTCTCCGACTAGTTTCACTTTGCTGATTAATTTTACTGTTTGTGTGCCTGATTGTCACCTTCCCCTCAGCCAATAACGAACCTTTCTACATTTCCTTTAAACATCGTCTGCTTTTTTAAAAAAATCTGTCGTTTTCACACCTTCCCCTTCCATGTCTCTAGTTTGCCTCTCCACTGACTCTCAGTCTGAAGAACGGTCTCGACCCAAAACGTCACCCATCCATTTTCTCCGGAGATGCTGCCTGTCCCACTGAGCCACTCCAGCTTTTTGTGTGTGTCTCCATTATCACTGTCGAGGGAGGGGGGGGGGGGGGGCTCGTAACCTCTGCTGCCTCAAACGCAAGAAGAAGAGATCACTGTCAGGGCTCCACACCCGAGGCTCCACACCCGAGGCTCACCCTTGTACAACTGCTGGGAATGTCCTGGGAACTGCTTGTACTTTGGAACTTTACTTTACCATCACATGTACTGAGGTGTAGAGTGAAACTCATTCATGTTTATGGTTCAGTACAGGTATCACTATATATCGCTTGTACATAAGCACTTCGATACATAGAAACATAGAAAATAGGTGCAGGAGGAGGCCGTTTGGCCCTTCGAGCCAGCACCGCCATTCATTGTGATCATGGCTGATCATCTACAATCAGTAACCCGTGCCTGCCTTCTCCCCATATCCCTTGATTCCACTAGCCCCTAGAGCTCTATCTAACTCTCTTTTAAATTCATCCAGTGAATTGGCCTCCACTGTCTTCTGTGGCAGAGAATTCCACAAATTCACAACTCTCTGGGTGAAAAAGTTTCTTCTCACCTCAGTTTTAAAAGGCCTCCACTTTATTCTTAGACTGTGGCCCCTGGTTCTGGACTCCCCCAACATTGGGAACATTTTTCCTGCATCTAGTTTGTCCAGTCCTTTTTATAATTTTATACGTTTCTATAAGATCCCCTCTCATCCTTCTAAACTCTGATGAATACAAGCCCAGTCTTTCCAATCTTTCCTCATATGACAGTCCCGCCATCCCGTGGATTAACCTCGTGAACCTACGCTGCACTGCCTCAATAGCAAGGACGTCCTTCCTCAAATTATGAGACAAAAACTCAAATTAGGAGACATCTTGGGTAAGCATCTCAGACACAGTCCAGGTGTATAGCATTAGTACACTGAGACGGTGTACAGAGTCGCCAGATTTGGCGCCATTTTCAAGTCCCAGTTGTTGTCAGTGCAGGGTCGTTGGTCTGACCATGAAGGCCCGTTGTCATGGTTTCCTCCCAAACCCCAAAGTCGTAGAGGTTTGTGGGTTAATTGGCTGGGTATGGAATAGTGTGTGTCGGGCAGTGTTAATGTGCGGGGATCGCTGGTCGGCGTGGACTCGTTGGGCTGAGGGGCCCGTTTCCGCGCTGTGACTCTAAACTAAACTAAACAATTGGTATCCTGGTGCTGGTCTACCCAGGACAGACTTGTCCACATCTGCACTTTAATGCAATATTTGAGGAAGGATTCTGGACATTGCGATTCACTGCGTTCATTAATCCAAAGGTGCATGGCACCCAGGCAGGTCTTTTCAAACCTTTTTTAATCCTTTCCTTCAATAAAAGCAAAAACCATTTTTAACAAATGAAAATTAAATGCGATTTCACTGCCTGGTGTTTCTGTCATTGTGATCAGTATTTCTGATTGCAATCACTCCGTAAAAGGATTTTGTTCCCTCCCCCTCTTCCCACTCCTGCTTATTTGCAGTTGATCTAAATCTGCCACCTCCTTCCACACATCTCTCCTTATCTCACAGATGTTGTCTCATTTTCACCTCTAGCCTTTGTAACCCCTCCCCCCCCCCCCATCCCACCCCCCCCACCCCCCATCAGCCTATCAAACCTCCCTCACTTGAAGAAGGGTCCCGACCCCAAACGTCACCCATCCTTTTTCTCCAGAGATGCTGCTTCTGACTCGTGCACTTTGCGTCCATCTTGGGCATAAACCAGCATCTCCAGTTCTTTGTTTCTACAATCTCCCCCCTCACCTGTATCCACCTATCACTCGCCTGGCTTTTTCCCGCTGCCACCTCCCTCTTCCAGCTTTATCCCCCTGCTCCAATGAGTCTGAAGAACAGTCCTGTCCCTAAACACTAACTATCCATGATCTCCAGAGATGCTGCCTGACCCACTGAGTTACTCCAGCACTTTCTTTCTTTTTTGTTGTAAACCAGCACCTGCAATTCCTTGTGTCTATTCTGCAATGGTTTCCACCCCCCCCCCCCCCCCCTATTTTCTTGAATTTCAAGATCTGGTTAACAGAAACTAATAAATCATTTATTTGTATAGAAGACAGACACAAAAAGCTGGAGTAACTCAGCGGGACAGGCAGCATCTCTGGAAAGAAGGAATGGGTGACGTTTCGGGTCGAGGCCCTTCTTCAGACTACGTATGTTAATTCTCCCTTCCCAACCATGTAACTGAGAGAGCTCCATGATGGTGTATGTGGCCTGCACACCTATATATTCCGCAGCCAGTAGATGGCAGTGTTTGTTTAAAAATTGCCTTTCCCACCTTGTGGCTGTCTGTGGGTTTGATTCAATCTTTACCTTTGGTGATGATGGTGATATTTTATTGCTGCGTGCAGTGAAACGTGTAGTGAAACGTGTAGGAAAGGAACTGCAGATGCTGGTTTAAACCGAAGATAGACACAAAAAGCTGGAGTAACTCAGCGGGACAGGCAGCATCTCTGGAGAGAAGGAATGGGTGACGTTTTGGCTCGAGACCCTTCTACAGACTGTTCCTTCTCTCCAGAGATGCTGCCTGTCCCGCTGAGTTGCTCCAGCTTTTTGTGTCCGTCTTCAGATGCAGTTTTTGCACGCAAATTACACAAAAGAGCCGTCACAAAGGTGGCGACAAGGTTACAAAAAGCACTCTTTCCTCCCCTCCCCATGAGCTGGCCCACCCTTGGTTGTCGGCAGCACCCCCCCCCCCCTACGTCGGGTCCCCCTTTGTTCCCCCGACGACCCCCAAAGTGACTGTTCTTGGTGCCCCCCCCCCCCCCATGCCCAGTCGCTTTGTTCTCGGTGGTAGGGCTGTCAACTTCCTCACTCCTAAATAAGGGACAAGGGGTGACGTCACCACCCCACGTGACCTCACCCAGCCAGCGGCCACATGCTCCCGCTCCACCAATGGCGGCTGCCATTGGTGGAGCGGGAGCACGTGGCCGCTGGCTGGGTGAGGTCACGTGGGGCGCGGGGCGGTGACGTCACCCCTTGTCCCTTATTTTGGGAGTGAGGAAGTTGGCAACCCTACTAATACGGGACAAGGGAGGTCCCAAAACCTAGCCCAAAATACGGGATGTCCCGGCTAATACGGGACAGTTGGCAACCCCTACTTGTTGGGGGCCCCCCATGCCCGGTCCCTCTGTTCTCGGTGGCCCCTCCAGGCCGGGTGAGGCTGTGCTGGGCTAAACGTTGGTGTAGGTCACAAATGGTCCCCTCTGCACTGTATCACCCCCTCAGACCAACCCCCAGCTCTGACCCCCCCCCCCCCCCGCCCCACACACGTTCTCCACACCCCACCCCAGAACAAGCCCCCCAGCTTTTGAATGGATTGAATGATCCAGCATGGAAACAGGTCCTCCAGCCCAACAGAGTCCACGCCGACCATCGATCACCGATTCACACTAGTTCTATGTCATCTCACCACTCCCGACACACTAGAGACAATTCATAGAGGGCCAATCGACCTAAAACCCGAAACGTCTTTGAGATGTGGGAGTAAACCGGAGCACCCGGAGAAAACCCACCAGGTCATAGGGAGAACGTGCAAGCTCCACTCAGACAGCACCCGAGGTCAGGATCGAACCCGGGTCTCTGGCGCTGTGTGGCAGGCAGCAGCTCGACCCGCTGTGCCACTGTGTTAGTTTAAATCCGTAAACCTACGTCATCACTTTCAGCAGGCTGGTAATGTAGAAACCCAGAACCTTTCCAAAATCAAATTGAATGCCTTTAAATTCTCGAGTGTCTTTGATTAGAATGTCCCTTCTGCCCCTATCCGGGCAGAAAAAGACGAAATAAATGTGCAGTAATTACGCTTTACAGTAAAGTCTGTTTTATATACACCAAACCTTTCAACAAAGCATAAATCAACTCCCTGAGTTTCACTGCCTGTAAAACCCAGCGATGAATTCTAGTGAGGTTCGTAAAATGTCTCGTGAAAATTCTTTGATGATTGGTGGGGTGGGTTGGGGTTGGGGTTGGGGGGAGAATATATATATTTTGAAGTTCCTTCTCCAGAAATAATTTGGCACATTTCTAATTTCAGTTGGGTTGAGTTTATTGTCATGTGTACCGAGGTACAGTGAAAAGCTTTTGTTGTGGGATAACCAACCTAACCACCTTATTTTGGTAGGGAGTGAGTGACCGAAACAGGCCCTTCGGCCCAACCTGCCCATGCTGACCAAGATGCTACATCTAAACTAGTCCCATTTGCCCCGAACTCTCTCAATCTTTCCTCTCCATGTACCTGTCCAAATATCTTTTATATGCTGTTATATTACCTGCCTCAACTACCTCCTCTGGCAACCGGTTCCATACCCACCACCCTCTGAAGGAAACATTTGCCCCTCGGGTTCCTATTAAATCTTTCCCCTCTCTCCTTATGGGTGGCACGGTGGCGCAGCGGCAGAGTTGCAGCTTTACATCGCCAGAGACCCGGGTTCAATCCCAGCTGCGGGTGCTGTCTGTACGGAGCTTGTACGTTCTTCCCGTGACCTGCGTGGGTTTTCCCCGGGTGCTCCGGTTTCCTCCCACGTCCCAAAGACGTACAGGTTTGTTGGTTAATTGGCTTCGGTAAAAGATTGTAAATTGGCCCTAGTGTATGTGTAAGACTGGGCTAGTATACGGGGATCGCTGGTCGGCGCAGACTCGGTGGGCCGAAGGGCCTGTTTCCGCACCGTATCTCTGAACTAAACCTATGTCCTTTGGTTCTTGATTCTGTTAACCTTGGTAAGAGACGCTGTACATTCACCCTGCGACTCCCCTTGTGATTTTATACACCTCTAGAAGATCGGAGTGTGTCCATTCTGAGGGGAAACTGAGGGAAGTACTACTGGGTCTCAGTGCTGACCTGGTTTGTGTTTTGGAATGTAAACTACTGCACAATGTTATCACAAACACAGGCTCTGTAATATCCCCAACATTCACATTAACATTTACACCTGTGGTAGACACAAAATGCTGGAGTAACTCAGCGGGACAGGCAGCATCTCTGGAGGGAGGGAAGGAATGGGTGACGTTTCGGGTCGAGACCCTTCTACAGACTGATGTCAGGGGAGGGGGTGGGACAGTCCTCCAGTGGGCCACATGCAAACTGGAGCAACATCATCTCATATTCTGCTTGTGTAGTCAACTTTTCTTTCTCCGAAAAATAAACTTTATTCCGAGTAAAAAATATATCTACGAAACAAGAACTGTGTGAATGAAAATAACTGCAGATGCTGGTACAAATCGAAGGTATTTATTTCACAAAATGCTGGAGTAACTCAGCAGGTCAGGCAGCAACTCAGGAGAGAAGGAATGAGTGACGTTTCGGGTCGAGACCCTTCTTCTGACTGAAGAAGGGTCTCGACCCGAAACGTCACCCATTCCTTCTCTCCTGAGATGCTGCCTGACCTGCTGAGTTACTCCAGCATTTTGTGAAATAAATACCTTAGAACTGTGTGAATACTCTTCAGACATTCTCAGCGGTCACACATACATTCATTAGCGTTGTGTTTGTTGGTGTTCGCAAGAACGATCATTATACCAGGTACTTGACAGCCCGACGGGTTAAACACTGCATCCACCGCCCGTCCACTCTAGTTCTATATTATCCCACTTCCACATCCACTCATGACGCGCTAGGGGGGAAAAAACATTTACTGAGGCCGATTAACCTACAGTCCCGCGTCTCTGGGATGTGGGCGGAAACCGGAGCACCCAGATGGAACCCACCAGGCCACGGGGTGAATGTGCAAACTCCACACAGACAGTTTCCCAAGGTCAGGATTGAACCCATGTCTTTGGAGCGGTGAAGAATCTTAATGAATCTTTCCATAACAAGACAGAAGTTCTCCAGTTTTAGGTAACACCCTCCCTTCCCCCCCTCCCCACCCCCCCCCCCTCTCCTGTGCCACCCCACACCCAGAAAATGTAGCCATTTCTGTCACTATTCCACCCCGCTCCCCCCCCCCCCACCCACCTGCCTCCCTCCCTCTGGTTTTCCATTTTGCTCTCTTTCTCTCCTCACCTGACACACTTTTGTCTCTCGTTATCACTCACCCTTGTCACGTATCCACCCACCTGCTAAACCAACCCTCCTCACCTGTGTGTGGGAAGGAACTGCCGACGCTGGTTTGCACCAAAGGTAAACACAAAACTCTGGAGTAACTCAGTGGGACAGGCAGCATCTCTGGAGAGAAGGAATGGGTGATATTTCAGGTCATTTGAAGGGTCTCAACCCGAAACGTCACCTCTTTCTCCTTACCTGTATCCACCTATCACTCGCCAAGCTTTAACCCGTCCCCACCTTTCCATTTCAGCTTTCTCTCCCCCCCCCCCCAACCTTCACAATCAGTCTGAGGAAGGGTCCCGACCCAAAATGTGTGTGGAAAGAAAACTGCAGATGCCGGTTAAAATCGACGGTGGACACAAAATGCTGGAGTAACTCAGCGGGTCAGGCAGCATCTCGGGAGAGAAGGAATGGGTGACGTTCGGGTCGAGACGGAATGTACTTCTTCAGTCTGAAGACGGGTCTCGACTCGAAATGTCACCCATTCCTTCTCTCCAGAGATGCTGCCTGACCTGCTGAGTCCCTCCAACACCTTGAGTTTACCTTTAACAGTGTGTTTATGTCAAGGCGTGAGTCTAAGAATTATCCCACTGGCAGTCTATTGCCTGATTTAATGAGGATTTTATTAAAATAACATTCAGTTTTTTTCCCACCCACGACGATGAGCTGGGAAACAGCAAATCTCACTCACCTCTCTCCTTCGCCACCCAAGTCTGAGAGGATCAACTGCAAGAATGTGGAGTCGAACCTGTCATAATTATTGCATTTTTGACTGAAAAGTATTTAAATGCTAGGAATTTGTGGGAAAAAAACTCCAGATGCTGGTTAAAATCGAAGGTAGACACAAAATGCTGGAGTAACTCAGCAGGTCAGGCAGCATCTGAGAAGGTAGACACAAAAATGCTGGAGTAACTCAGCGGGTCAGGCAGCATCTCGTCTATCCATCCCTCCACAGATGCTGCCTGACCCGCTGAGTTACTCCAGCATTTTTGTGTCTACCTTCTACAGGAGCACTATTAAACAGAAATCTACCTTCTACAGGAGCACTATTAAACAGAAATCTACCTTCTACAGGAGCACTATTAAACAGAAATCTACTCACCGATATACCGATAGAGATCATCAAAGGAGCGCACCGCGGCAGCAGCAGTGGGAGCGCAGGTCAGTGGGAAAGTCGGAAAAAACACAGAGGGAAGCGAGGGGGGGTTCGGAACAGGCTGAGAACCCAAGCCTTACGTCCACCTCTGCCCAGCATACTTCTGGCCAACGTCCAGTCCCTGGAGAACAAGCTGGATGACCTGAGGGCAAGGATCAGATTCCAGAGGGACATAAAGAACTGTAACATCCTTTGTCTGACTGAAACATGGCTGACCCCGCTGGTGCCTGACCAGGTGATCTGCCCATCCGAGTCCTTCACTGTTTTCCGGGCGGACAGAACGAAAGAATCTGGGAAATCCAAGGGCGGAGGAGTCTGCTTCTTGACCAATAATAACTGGTGTAATCCTGGGAATATTAAGACGCTTTCTCGTTCCTGCTCGCCGGACCTGGAACATCTAACTATCCTATGCCGACCATTCTACCTACCCCGGGAGTTCAGCTCGGTGATCATCACAGCCGTCTATATCCCACCGCATGCGGACACCGACGTGGCACTGTCCACCCTACACGATGTGTTGTGTCAACACCAAAACAAGAACCCTGATGCGGCTGTGCTGGTGGCTGGAGACTTCAATAGGGGAAATCTCAAAAAGGTCATGCCCAACTTCTACCAACACATCACGTGTGTCACCAGGGGGGAAAGAACTTTGGACCACTGCTACACGCCGTTCAGGAAAGGCTACAAGGCCGTTTCTCTCCCTCCTTTTGGGAAATCTGACCACGCTGCCATTTTCCTGCTGCCGGAGTACAAACAACGGATAGTACGGGAAGCGACAGTGACGAGGGACGTAAAGCGGTGGGCTGACCATTCAGAGGCCATGCTGCAAGATGCACTGAGCGAAGTCGACTGGAACATGTTCCAAGCAAGTTCCAGAGACGTAAATGAGTTTGCGGAAGCGGTTACGGACTTCATTGCCACAATAGCCGATACCATCATCCCCACGGTAAGGGTCAGTATCTTCCCTAACCAAAAACCCTGGGTGGACAGGTCTATTCGCGTGGCCTTGAATGCTCGCACCGCTGCTTACAACTCCGGCCTGGCATCCGGCAACATGGACGACTACAAGGGAGAGTCCTACCGACTGCGAAGGGCAGTGAAGGATGCAAAAAAGAGGTACCGGGACAAGATGGAGTCACAGATGGAGCAGCACGACACCAGGCGCCTTTGGCAGGGGCTACGGACTATAACTAGCTACAGGTCCAGCACCCCCTCAACCGGAAGTGCCGGCTCCTCCTTAGCTGATGACCTGAACTCTTTTTACGCACGGTTTGAGACGGGTAACACCACCAGCTCGCCGTCTAAAAACAGCACCGAAGGGGCGCTGGCTAGCGAGGCTGGAGGGGGATCCACCGCCGGGGATGTGCACACATTCTCGGTGTCCGAGCATGAGGTGAGGTGGGCTCTGACGCGTGTGAACACGAGGAAAGCTGGAGGCCCAGATGGTATATCTGGGCGAGTACTAAAGTCTTGTGCTACTCAGCTTGCTCCAGTGCTCACCACAATATTCAACCTCTCCTTGGCAAAGTCCGTGGTCCCTGCATGCTTCAAAAGATCCATCATTGTACCGGTGCCAAAGAATGCCTCTCCAGCGTGTTTAAATGACTACCGACCGGTGGCCCTCACCTCGGTTGTCATGAAATGCTTGGAGAGGCTAGTCAAGAAGCACATCTGCGCCCTCCTTCCTCGCAACATGGACCCACTACAGTTCGCATACCGTCCGAACAGGTCCACGGATGATGCGGTCTCCCAGGTTCTACACACCGCTCTCTCTCATCTGGACAGCCAGGGGGGCTATGTGAGGATGCTGTTCATTGACTTTAGTTCAGCATTCAACACAATAGTCCCCAGCAGACTGGTTGAGAAGCTGCTGGAACTGGGGCTTAGCACCCCTCTGTGTGCCTGGGTCCTGGACTTTCTCACTGCCAGGCCCCAAGTGGTCAGGATGGGGGAACACACATCTAGCTCCCTCACCCTGAACATAGGATCCCCCCAGGGCTGCGTCCTTAGCCCCCTACTGTACTCCCTGTACACACATGACTGTAGGGCCAGGTTCAGCTCAAACTCCATCATCAAGTTTGCTGATGACACTGTGGTGGTGGGCCGGATCTCCAACAACGATGAGAAGGCCTACCGGGAGGAGGTGGCTGATCTGGCACTCTGGTGTCAGGACAATAGCCTCCTCTTGAATGTCACTAAAACAAAGGAGCTGATTGTGGACTTCAGAAGGGCTAAACATCCAAGGACGTACACGCCACTGGAGATAAATGGGTCTATTGTGGATAAGGTGAGCAGTTTCAAATACTTGGGAGTCCGCATCGCAGAGGATCTGACGTGGGCAACGCACATTGCCGCACTGGTGGGTAAGGCTAAGCAGCGCCTTTACCACCTTAGACAACTGAGGAAATTCAGAGTGTCGCTGAGGATCCTTCATTGCTTCTACTCTGGGGCTGTAGAGAGCATCCTGTCCGGCAACATTACAGTCTGGTTTGGGAACAGCTCTGCCCAGGACAGGATGGCCCTGCAGAGAGTAGTGCGTTCGGCAGAACGCACCATGGGAACTACACTCGTCCCCCTGCAGGACCTATACATCAGGAGGTGCAGATCCAGAGCAAGCAAGATCATGAGGGACCCCTGCCACCCCAGTAACGGACTGTTCCAGATGCTACGGTCAGGCAAACGCCTCCGCTGTCACGCTGTGAAAACGGAGAGGATGAGACGGAGCTTCTTCCCACAGGCCATCAGGACTGTCAACTTTGATAACCCCAGAGACTAAATTTTTGTCGACACTTTTTGTGCTATGTTTAGTAACTTATTAACTTTATTTATATGCTGTAACTGTAATTATTTTTGTGCACAACCCGCAGGCATTGCCACTTTCATTTCACTGCACATCGAGTATGTGTATGTGACAAATAAATTTGACTTGACTTGACTTGACTTGAGATGCTGCCTGACCCATTGAGTTACTCCAGCATTTTGTGTCTACCTTAAATGCCAGGAATGATTGAGTACAGGTTATTTTTAAGAATATCCTGCATTGAGGATTTAAATAAGAGATTAAAATGAATGCAGCACAGATTGCTAATACTTTTCTCTTGTTGGCAAAGTACAATGACGATCTGAAGGGCATCTATAATCTTAGAATTTGGTTTTGTTGCATAAGATGCTGACCTTGTTATGTGCAGATTACATTCAATTGGCTGTGCGTTCAATTTTGTTTGCAGTAAAGCACAAAGTGCAGGAGGAGCTCAGCGGGTCAGGCAGCATCTGTGGAGGGAGGGGACAGGCAATGTTTCGAGTTGGGACCCTTCTTCAGAGATTGTAGTGGGGGGGGAGTTGGAAAAGAAAAGTGGGAGGTGGGATAAAACCTGGCAAGTGATAAAGGATGGCAAGAAGGAACTGCCCAGATGCTGCCCGACCGAAGACAGACACAAGATGCTGGAGTCACTCAGTGGGACAGGCAGCATCCGAAGAAGGGTCTCGACCCGAAACGTCGCCCATTCCTTCTCTCCAGAGATGCTGCCTGACCAGCTGAGTTACTCCAGCGTTTTGTGTCTCTCTCAGAGATATTTACTTTCTGTTTTTGCGTACCCAGGATATATGCAAAGAGTCGCCATTCAGTCAGAGAGTTGTGAATCTGTGGAATTCTCTGCCTCAGAAGGCAGTGGAGGCCAATTCTCTGAATGCATTCAAGAGAGAGCTGGATAGAGCACTTAAGGATAGCGGAGTCAGGGGGTACGGGGAGAAGGCAGGAACGGGGCACTGATTGAGAATGATCAGCCATGATCACATTGAATGGCGGTGCGTACAGGCTCGAAGGGCCGAATGGCCTCCTCCTGCACCTATTGTCTATTGTCTATTGTTTCATTTTACATGCTAGCTTACATGGCAGGTGACACACATGCTGAAGGTGAGAAGGAGGCAAAAGTGAGATGGAAAGCTGAAGGGAGTGATATCGGTGGAAGGAGATGGGGAGGGAGGAGAGAGATGGTGAATAATAGGGAAATGGGTGCAGAGGATGGGAGATGGGTTTAGGAAGGAGAGGGAGGGAGCAGGGTGAGTGGGTTGGGTCTAGGGTGGCCATCTTCCTCACTCCCAAATACGGGACAAGGTGACGTCACCGCCCCGCGCCCCACGTGACCTCACCCAGCCAGCGGCCACGCCCTCCCGCTCCACCAATGGCGGCCGCCATTGGTGGAGCGGGAGCACGTGGCCGCTGGCTAGGTGAGGTGGGGCTCGGGGGCGGTGACCTCCACCCTTTGTCCCTTATTTGGGAGAGAGGAAGTTGGCAACCCTACTAATGCGGGACAAACTAAATTTAGCCCAAAATAAGGGATGTCCCGGCTAATACGGGACAGTTGCCAAACCCTAGTTGGGTATGAAATGGTGGGAGGAATGTGTGCAGAATTGCTGGGAGAATTGGGGTTGGATACATCTGAAGGAAATTCTTTTTTCACTATCCCAGGATGGCTTGTCTGACTTTAATAGAAACTGCTCTGTGTCCCCCCCCCCCCCCCTCCCCTTCAAGTGGCACCCAAGATACCTGCCATTCCTGCCATAGCCTAGATACACCACTGGTTGGAAGGGGCCATGACTTGAAACTGGAGAGTTCAATGTTCAGGCTGCAACCTCCCCCCCCCCCCCATTGACGAGCTGTACACTACAAGGGCCAGGAAGCGAGCGGGCAAGATCATCTCTGACCCCTCTCACCCTGGCCACAAACTCTTCGAAGCACTTCCCTCTGGAAGGCGACTCTGGACTGTCAAAGCAGCCACAGCCAGACATAAAAACACCTTTTTTCCCCACGAGTAGCAGCTCTACTCAACAACCAAAGTCTGTAGTCTCTTTTTTGCTCCCGTTTATTTTCACCCACATGTTTAGACCGTAATGTTGTATCCTTATTGTTTTGATGTGAGGTTATCCACTTTGGCGGCATAAACAAGGAGGAAGATTATTATCTCAACGGTGTTAGGTTCGGTAAGGGGGAGGTGCAGCGAGACCTGGGTGTCCTTGTACACCAGTCACTGAAAGTTGGCGTGCAGGTACAGCAGGCAGTGAAGAAAGCTAACGGCATGTTGCCCTTCATAACGAGAGGATTTCAGTATAGGAGTAAAGAGGTTCTTCTGCAGTTGTACAGGGCCCTGGTAAGACCACGTCTGGAGTATTGTGTACAGTTTTGGTCTCCTAATTTGAGGAAGGACATCCTTGTAATTGAGGCAGTGCAGCGTAGGTTCACGAGATTGATCCCTGGGATGGCGGGACTGTCATATGAGGAAAGATTGAAAAGACTAGGCTTGTATTCACTGGAGTTTAGAAGGATTGAGAGGGGATCTTACAGAAACATATAAAATTATAAAAGGACTGGACAAGCAAGATGCAGGAAAAATGTTCCCAATGTTGGGGGAGTCCAGAACCAGGGACCACAGTCTTAGAATAAAGGGGAGGCCACTTAAAACTGAGGTGAGAAGGAACTTTTTCACCCAGAGTTGTGAATTTGTGGAGTTCTCTGCCACAGAGGGCAGTGGAAGCCAAATCACTGGATGGATTTAAGAGAGAATTAGAGCTCTAGGGGCTAGTGGAATCAAGGGATATGGGGAGAAGGCAGGCACGGGTTATTGATTGTGGACGATCAGCCATGATCACAATGGCGGTGCTGGCTCGAAGGGCCGTATGGCCTCCTCCTGCACCTATTTTCTATGTGTTTGTGCTTTATTTTTTAATTGTTAACTGTATGTTTGTGATGTCATTTGTGAGCGGAGCACCAAGGCACATTATCCTTCCTTTGTCCCGCCCCCCTGACATCAGTCTGAAGAAGGGTCTCAACCCGAAACGTCACCCATTCCTTCTCTCCCGAGATGCTGCCTGGCCTGCTGAGTTACTCCAGCATTTTGTGAATAAAAACCTTCGATTTGTACCAGCATCTGCAGTTATCTTCTTATACCAAGGCACATTCCTTGTACATGCACATACTTGGCCAATAAACTTATTCATTCATTCACTGTCGGTTTCTGCATCCTCTAACACTGGGCTTAATTTACCATTTGCACTTGCTGCGTGCACTAATTGAGTTTGCATTCCCTGCAGAGCTGGGTTTCGTGCACCAGACACCATTTGCTTGCACATACTCCGAACACGTGGGTTCTGTTGCCGATGTGCTCTCAATTTCCTGCAGCCGGCACTTGGCTGGAATTCCACATCTGTGAGGACCAGTTTCTGGTGCTCGCTGAATTACCTTTCACGGTGTCATTTTTTGAAACACTTCACAATATCATAAATACATCAGCTTCCACCACACGGTTGGCCTTTGATAAAAGGAGGTGCCCAGATTCCAACATTTTACACTCATGTCTTTCATACTTTCATATTGCATTCTATATAAAAATATGCATTTTTAATATGAAATCTATGCCCTTTTAAATAGGTTCCACATTTACCAAACGCCGTGAAGAATCTAAATGAATCTCTGCAGAACCAGGACAGAAATGATTAAGAACAATGTGCGATTTTTCGATAATTTTCATAATCTCACCAAATAATTTAACATAACCAGATATTTCAATAACTAAACAATTTTAAAAATAAATTAAATGTAAAACCAGATAACTTTGTAATAATGTAATTTTTTTTAACCAAATAACTTTGTAATAACGTAAATGTTTTAACCAAATAACTTTGTAATAACCAAAATTTAAAACCAATTAATGTTAACAGCCAAATAATTGTTAATAACCAAAATTTATAAAAGTTATCCACCAAATAATGTAATAACCAGAATTTTAAAAAGTCATTTTAATAACCAAATAATGTTTTAATAACCAAAACCAATTGATTTTAAAAACTAAATATTTTTAATCAGAACTTAAAATAATCAATTTTAACAGCCAAGTTATTTTAAAGACTTCATAATTCTAAATTGGTGTCGCTAATTGTAATTACGTTGCGTGTAACATTGTGAACTATTTGTTAAAACCGTGACAACTTTTATGAAGGATTTTGTGACATGTTATGCAAGATATTTAACTGGGATTAATTTAAATGCAAGGTACATTTTAAAAAACATATCAGCAGTTTTAAATTCTGGAAGAGAAAAAAAATCTAATCTCAAAGTCGGTTTTAATGATCAGCATTTTGCGTAAAAATAAGACAAGTTTATAAAATCTTTCACTCTCTGGCGCGTGTGTTGTCTTTTATAATGTTGGGTAAACTTGATCATAATCTCCGGGGCCGGGCAAAGCGAGGCGTGTTATTGATGATCAGGGGAGATAAGCAAATCCCACGCTCCTGGAGCAGAAGAGAGGTGATGAAAGGCGGGAGGAGATGGGAGAGGAACCCCTTCACCTCGTCCCCACGGCCACCCGTTAAAAAGGGAGTGAGAGTGGGGAGCAGAGACATTGCTGGCACCGGCCTGAGCACAGCCACACTGTCCAGACACACACAGGCACAGCCACACTGTCCACAGACACACACAGACACAGCCACACTGCCCACAGACACACACAGGCACAGCCACACTGTCCAGACACACACAGGCACAGCCACGCTGCCCACAGACACACACAGGCACAGCCACACTGTCCAGACACACACAGACACAGCCACACTGCCCACAGACACACACAGGCACAGCCACACTGTCCAGACACACACAGGCACAGCCACACTGTCCACAGACACACACAGGCACAGCCACACTGTCCACAGACACACACAGGCACAGCCACACTGTCCACAGACACACACAGGCACAGCCACACTGTCCACAGACACACACAGGCACAGCCACGCTGCCCACAGACACACACAGACACAGCCACGCTGCCCACAGACACACACAGGCACAGCCACACTGCCCACAGACACACACACACACGGGCACAGGCACAGCGGGGCGAAGCCATCTACCCCCAACGATCACACAAGGTCATCAGAGGCATGTGAGAAATTGTTACCCTCTCCCTCCCCCTCCCCTCTCTCCCCCCTTACCCCTCTCCCCCCTATCTCTCCCCCCCTCTCTCTTCCCCCCCTCTTCCCACCATCTCTCTCCAGCCCTCCTCTCTCTCCCCCTATCTCCCCCCTCTATCTCCCCCTCCTCTATCTCACCCTCTATCTCTCCCCCCCTCTGTCCCCCCTCTCTCCAGCCCTCCCCCCTCTATCTCCCCCCTCTATCTCCCCCTCTCCCTCCCCCCCCCCCCCCGCTCCCTCCTTAAAACCGTCAAGCAGGATTGGAAAGTGCAGAGAGGATTAAAGAGACCGCGCCAGAGAGAGAGAGAGGGAGAGAGAGAGGAGGAGAGAAGAGAAGAGAGAGAGGGGAGGGAGAGAGAGGAGAAGAGAAGAGAGAGAGGGGAGGAGAGGAGAGGAGAAGAAAGAGAGAGAGAGGGCGAGTGAGGGGGAGGAGAAGAGAGAGGGGAGGGAGAGGAGGAGGAGAGAGAGTGAGGAGAGGAGAGAGAGAGGTCGGAGTCGGTGGGACAGGAGTGGTGATGTGATCCTGTGAGCACAGTTCTGTGCCCCTCTCTCTCTCTGTGTGTCTCTCTGTGTCTCTCTGTGTCTCTCTGTGTCTCTCTCTGTCTCTCTGTCTCTCTCTCTGTCTCTCTCTGTGTCTCTCTCTGTCTCTCTCTGTGTCTCTCTGTGTCTCTCTGTGTCTCTCTGTGTCTCTCTGTGTCTCTCTGTGTCTCTCTCTGTCTCTCTGTGTCTCTCTGTGTCTCTCTGTGTCTCTCTGTGTCTCTCTGTGTCTCTCTCTGTCTCTCTCTGTCTCTCTCTGTCTCTCTGTGTCTCTCTGTGTCTCTCTGTGTCTCTCTCTGTCTCTCTGTGTCTCTCTGTGTCTCTCTCTGTCTCTCTGTGTCTCTCTCTGTCTCTCTGTGTCTCTCTCTGTCTCTCTGTGTCTCTCTCTGTCTCTCTGTGTCTCTCTGTGTCTCTCTCTGTGTCTCTCTCTCTCTCTGTGTCTCTCTCTGTCTCTCTGTGTCTCTCTGTGTCTCTCTGTGTCTCTCTCTGTCTCTCTGTGTCTCTCTCTGTCTCTCTGTGTCTCTCTCTGTCTCTCTGTGTCTCTCTCTGTCTCTCTCTCTGTCTCTCTGTGTCTCTCTGTGTCTCTCTCTGTCTCTCTCTGTGTCTCTCTGTGTCTCTCTGTGTCTCTCTGTGTCTCTCTGTGTCTCTCTCTGTCTCTCTCTGTCTCTCTCTGTCTCTCTGTGTCCATCTATAACTGCCCCACTAAACGCCTGCATTCCCCTTCAATGCAGCCTTGCCTTCCCTTGGCTGGGAGCGGCTGAGCTGAGCTGAGCTGAGCTGGGCTGGGCTGAGCTCTGAGGCAGCAACGCTCTCTGCGGCTCCACACCCGATGCCTCTGCTCCCCCCTCGTGTGAGGGCGCTTTGGGACGTGAGTTTGTTTGCAGCCGACCATGACAGCGTGGACTGTGGCCATCCTCGCCACCGTGCTGGGGCTGCACTGGCCCGCCACCGCCACCGCCAAGAGAAACACCAGGATCAGCCAGCACACTGAGCCCTACAACACCACGCTGACAAACAGCGAGGAGGTTAGTGAAGCCACGCACACTCTCACACTCTCTCTCACATATATACACACTCACACACACTCTCACACTCACACATATATACACACACTCGCATATATACACACACACTCACACACATATATACACACTCACACATATATATACACACTCACACGCACACTCACACATATACACACTCACACACATATACACACACACACACTCACACATATATAAACACTCACACACACTCACTCTCACACATATATACACACTCACAGTCACTCACACGCACACTCTCACACACGCACTCACACATATATACACACTCACACATATATACACACACTCAGACTTTCACAATCTCACTCTCACACACACACTCACACGCACACTCTCACACACACACACACACACACACACCCCTGAGGTTCCCATCCACTTCCCGTCCTCTGTCCTCCTGATTAAATATTATTTATCAGCTAGTTCCACTGGCCTGATTAAATATTGTGCTTATCGACTGGTTTCACTGTCCTCCTGATTAAATATTTCTTATTGCATATAGACACACAATGCTGGAGTAACTCAGCGGGACAGGCAGCATAACTGGAGAGAAGGAATGGGTGATGTTTCTCCTTCAGTCTGGAGAAGAGTCTCGACCCGAAATGACACCCATTCCTTCTCTCCAGAGATGCTGCCTGACCCACTGAGTTACTCCAGCACTCTGTGTCCATGTTCTCCAGAGATGCTGCCTGACCCACTGAGTTACTCCAGCACTCTGTGTCCATGTTCTCCAGAGATGCTGCCTGACCCACTGAGTTACTCCAACACTCTGTGTCCATGTTCTCCAGAGATGCTGCCTGACCCACTGAGTTACTCCAGCACTCTGTGTCCATGTTCTCCAGAGATGCTGCCTGCCTGACCCACTGAGTTACTCCAACACTCTGTGTCCATGTTCTCCAGAGATGCTGCCTGACCCACTGAGTTACTCCAACACTCTGTGTCCATGTTCTCCAGAGATGCTGCCTGACCCACTGAGTTACTCCAGCACTCTTGTGTCCATGTTCTCCAGAGATGCTGCCTGCCTGACCCGCTGAGTTACTCCAGCACTCTGTGCTTTTCCCCGTCCACAGACATGCTTGTGGAGCCAGACAGTGGAGCTTTCGTAGCTCACAATGGACCGAATCCTTGATCATTGTTTACATATCTTTCAATCATTTGTTCTATATCTCTTTACATCACCGTCTATATCTCCCGTTTCCCTTTCCTCTGACCCTCAGTCTGAAGAAGGGTCTCGACCCGAAAGATCACCCATTCCTTTTCTGCAGAGATGCTGCCTGCCTGACCCACTGAGTTACTCCAGCACTCTGTGTCCATGTTCTCCAGAGATGCTGCCTGCCTGACCCACTGAGTTATTCCAACACTCTGTGTCCATGTTCTCCAGAGATGCTGCCTGCCTGACCCACTGAGTTATTCCAACACTCTGTGTCCATGTTCTCCAGAGATGCTGCCTGCCTGACCCACTGAGTTATTCCAACACTCTGTGTCCATGTTCTCCAGAGATGCTGCCTGCCTGACCCACTGAGTTACTCCAACACTCTGTGTCCATGTTCTCCAGAGATGCTGCCTGCCTGACCCACTGAGTTACTCCAGCACTCTGTGTCCATGTTCTCCAGAGATGCTGCCTGCCTGACCCACTGAGTTACTCCAACACTCTGTGTCCATGTTCTCCAGAGATGCTGCCTGACCCGCTGAGTTACTCCAGCATGTTTTGTCTATCTTTGGTGTAAACCAGCATCTGCAGTTCCTTCTTGCGCATATGAATTCACACCTTCCCCTCATGATTTTATACTTCGGTCCAACTTGTCTATGTTGATCAACATATCCCATCTACGCTAGTCCCACCTACCCACGTTTGGCCCATTTCCCTCGAAACCTTTCCTATCCATGTACCTGTCCAAATGTTATTTAAGTGTTGTTATAGTACCTCTTCTGGCATCTCATTCCATACACCCACAACCTCTGAGTGAAAATGTTGTCCCTCGGATTCCTTTTAAATCTTTCCCCCTCTCACCTTAAACCTGTGTTCTCTGCTTCTCGATTTCCCCTAGTGTAGCTCAGGTCCTCGAGTCCTGGCGACATCTCTGTAAATCTTCTCTGCATCCTTTCCATCTTAATGGCATCTTTTCAAACAGTAGGGTGGCCAAAACCGGGCACAATACTCCAGGCGTGACCTCACCAACATTTTGTACAACTGTAGCATAACATCCCAGCCTCTGTGTGTCAATTCCTTGACGTTGGTTGCCA
The DNA here is from genome assembly GCF_053455715.1 of Rhinoraja longicauda. Classification (NCBI taxonomy): domain Eukaryota; kingdom Metazoa; phylum Chordata; class Chondrichthyes; order Rajiformes; family Arhynchobatidae; genus Rhinoraja; species Rhinoraja longicauda. The sequence goes on along the minus strand of NC_135982.1, from coordinate 25,467,590 downwards.
AAAGCAACCAACGTGACAAATAATAGTTTTGGAAAGACGTTTTCAGTTTTAAAATCAAGCGGAGTATGAGGTACCCTTATTAAACATCTACTTTTGTGTTGTTGATGCTCTTAAACCCTCCAATGAGAGTTTTTTTTTTCAATGTAAAGTGTAATGATCGACAGTCTAGTTCTGCCTGCTAACTAGAACTGCTTTAGCAGGTCTTTAAGGACCGTTAACCCAGGCTGGAAATGTCAAAGGTTAGAGTGCATTTTGGGGTTTAAGAATCAAGGAGTCAGCCATTTAGGACTGAGACGAGGAAAAACTTTTTCACGCAGGGAGTTGTAAATCTGTGGAATTCTCTGCCACAGAAGACAGTGGAGGCCAATTCACTGGATGTTTTCAAGAGAGAGTTAGATTTAGCTCTTAGGGCTAAAGGAATCAAGGGATATGGGTTGAAAGCAGGAACGGGGTGCTGATTTTGGATGATCACCACGATCATACTGAATGGCGGTGCTGGCTCGAAGGGCCGAATGGCCTACACCTGCACCTATTTTCTATGATTCTATGATTACTGTAAGGTGAGAGGGGCAAAGTTTAAAGGAGATGTGTGGGGGCAGGTATTTTTGCACAGAGAGTGGTGGGTGCCAGGAAGGTGCTGTCATGGGGTGGACCATCCAACAAAGGGATGGATGATCACCCCAGCAGACCGCACGAGGGACATGGCTGCTCGGTTTTAGCATAGTTGCGAACACGACTCAATATGGCATTAATGAAGGTACAGATGCTGAGAATGTGTAGGAAAGAACTGCTGGAAGATAGACACAGAGTGCTGGAGTAACTCAGCATTTTGGTCAGGCGGCATCATCTCTGGAGAGAAGGAATGGGTGATGTTTCGGGTCCAGACCCTTCTTCAGACTGAGGGATGGGGCAGTCTGAGGAAGGGTCTCGACGAGAAACGTCACCCATTCCTTCTCTCCAGAGACGGTGCCTGTCTAAAATGCTGAGTTAAACTCCAGCATTTTGTGTCTATCCTAGGTGCTGGGAACGCCAGCAGAGGTTTTGCACTGTTCTTGGTTGTATAGATTTTTAAAATTCTGAATAAAATTTAGTTTTGGAAAGAAAACGGGTGGTGATGGGATGCAGATGGGATAGTGGCGTTTAAGAGGCTTTTAGACAGGCACGTGGAAACGCAGGGGATGGAAACGTATGGGTGGCACACAGGGACAGGAGATTAGTTTATCAGGATGCTGCCTGGATTAGAGGCTGTTACCTGCAAGGAGAGGTTGGACAGACCTGAAACCTGCGGCTGAGGGGAGACCTGGTAGAAGTGTATAAAACTATAAGAGTCAGAACCATTTTCCCAGGGTGGAGATAGCAAGGACTAGAGGTCATAAGATGAAGGGAGCACAGTTTAAAGTCGATTTGCAGGGCAGGATTTTCCCCACAGAGTTGTGCGTCCATGGAACGTGTGGTGGAGGCAGATACGAGAGTGATCGGCACATGGATATGCTTTTCACTTTACCTCGGTACACGTGACAATAAACTAAGCTCAAACATGCAGGGAATGGAGGGATATGGATCATGTGCAGGCGGAGAGGATTAGTGTAACTTGGCATCATGTTCGGCACGGACCTTGTGGGCTGAAGGGCCTGTTCCTGTGCTGTACTGTTTTATATTCATCGGTTCCCAGTGACAGACCCGTTCCTGCGTTAGAATCGTGCGGGATATCAGCAAGGTGGCTGAAGAAGGGTCTCGACCCAAAACATCGCCCACTCCTTCTTTTCCAGAGAGCTACTCCAGCTTTTTGTGTCCATCTTGGGTGTAAATCAGCATCTGCAGTTCCTTCCTGCACACGACGAGGAGATATTTGGACGTTGGCTGCCACTGCCGTTCCAATGGTCAGGAAAGAAATTGTTGAAGAAAATTGGCATTCTAGAAAAAAGGCAAATCAAATTAATACTGCCTGATAAGAAAAATGGTGCTGATCGCGTTTAATAGAGGTCTCGCTATCATTCTTTCTTCACGGTTAGCTGGGTATGTTGGAGGTTCAACAATCTGTTGGCAGCGTTTAGTTGGCAAGGATGACAGAATGCTGCCCACTGGCACTGTGAATGTCAGCGAACCCGCTTTCCCATGTCCTTCACAGACGCAATTCTGTTTCAAGCTGTTTCATTAAAGAAGGAGTTTTTCCGTGAAATATCTCTCCCGTGTTCAGGGAGTTCTTTTGTCCGAATTATCCCCAGAATCCAGCGGGGATGAGGAAAGTCAGCATCGTACTTTTCTGCCGTTAAAGCAAAGTTGACATTTAAAATGAGAGTTTATTTTAAAAAAATAATAATTTAAGTAAGGCTAAAACTGTCAAAAATGAATGCACCTGTCTGAAGAAGGGTCCCGACCCGATACATCATCTTTCCACAACCTCCAGAGTCGCTGCCTGACCTGCTGAGTTACTCCAGCACTTTGTGTTCGATGCAAGATTCCAGCTTTACGCAATCCCTTGTGGATCGATCCATAAATTCTGACCATTTTCAATGTCCAATAACAGCCTGAATATGGAACATAGAACAGTACAGCACAAGAAAAGGCCATTCGGCCCACAATATCTGTGCTGAACATGATGCCAAGCCCAACTCTTAAATCTGCCTGCACATAATCCATGTCCCCTCTGACAAACGCATCTCAGATGTTGGACATATTTGGATTGTTTTCTCTGGAGGTTGTAAGGAGACCTGGTAGAAGTTTATAAAATGATCAGAGGTGTAGATAGGGTAGACAGTCAGAAACATTTTCTCAGGGTGGAAATGTTAAAAACTAATGGGCATGGCTTTAAGGTGCCTTTGTACCTTTAGAAAGGAGATCAGGAGGAATTTCTTTAGGCAGAGGGTGGTGAATCTGTGGATTTCATTGCTACAGAAGGCTGTGGAGGCCAAGTCAATGGATATTTTTAAGGTGGAGATTGATAGATTTGATGAGTACAGGTGTCAGGGGTTATGGGGAGAAGGCAGGAGAAGGGGGTTGAGAGGGAGAGATGGATCAGCCGTGATTGAATGGCGGAGTAGACTTGTTGGACCTAATGGTCTAATTCTACTCCTAGAACTTCTGAGGTCCTATCAGTCACTATTTGGAATGTTTAAACTGTAGTCATCATCTTCTCACGGACAAATGATCACAATTGAAGGCAGGAGAGGTTTGTGACTTTTGTTGATTTTACAATTGCTTCTAAATTGCGTTGCCACCCCACAGTATGGTGTTGGCTTCTACAGGTGCATCTCAGCAAGCTTAGCATTGGGTTGCATAACAGCCTGGTCTGGGAACAGCTCTGCCCAAGACCCAAGAAACTGTGGAGTTTGTAGATTTAGCCCAGTCCGTCACACAGACCAGACTCCCCACCGTCGACTCCATCTACACTTCACGCTGCCTCGGAAAAGCAGCCAACATTATCAAAGGCGTGTCCCACCCCAGTCACTCCTTCTCCGTCTGGCAGACGGTACGGAAGCTTGAAAGTGCGCACCACCACACTCAGGAACAGCTTCTTCCCCTCTGTTATCAGGCGTCTGAACTGTCCTTCCATAAGCTAGGATGCTGTCCGATTCACCTCTACCCCATGGTGGCCATTGGACTTTGTCTGTGGAACTGATGCGCTACAATGCTGAGAACTATATTCTGCACTCTGTATCTTCCCCTTTGCTCGACCTATTGTACTTGAATTTGACTTGATTTTATTCATATATAGTATTATCTGATCTGATTACATTTAATGTGAAGAAATGAGAGATGACACCTTTCCTGGAATTAATTAGGGGAGACCAATGCTCGGCTGGTGGGTCTGATACATAGATCTTTACAGGTGATAAAATGAGTTCACAAAGGTGCTTGCAACTATGAGGTCCTCCAACCTCATCTACTGTATCCGCTGTTCCAGGTGTCAACTTCTTTACATCGGCGAGACCAAGCGCAGGCTCGGCGATCGTTTCGCTGAACATCTCCGCTCAGCCCGTCTTAACCAACCTGATCTCCCGGTGGCTCAGCACTTCAACTCCCCCTCCCATTCCCAATCTGACCTTTCTGTCCTGGGCCTCCTCCATTGTCAGAGTGAGGTCCAGCGCAAATTGGAGGAACAGCACTTCATATTTCTCTTGGGTAGTTTACACCCCAGCGGTATGAACATTGACTTCTCTAACTTCAGATAGCCCTTGCTTCCTCTCTCTATCCCCTCCCCCTTCCCAGTTCTCCCACCAGTCTTCCTGTCTCCGACTACATTCTATCTTTGTCCCGCCCCCTCACCTGACATCAGTCTGAAGAAGGGTCTCGACCCGAAATGTCACCCATTCCTTCTCTCCAGAGATGCTGCCTGACCCACTGAGTTACTCCAGCATTTTGTAACAACCTTGCAACTATGATATCTAAATGGAGATTAGAAACTATTAGGACATAAACTCTAGGTCAGGATTATAGAGGGTGCATAGAACCATTTAATAGAGTTATAGTCAAATGGTGTGGAAACAGGCCCTTTGGCCCAACTTACCCACACCGGCCAACATGCCCCATCTACACTATTCCTACCTGCCTACGTTTGGCCTTTATCCTCTAAACCTGTCCTATCCATGTATCTGTCTAACTGTTTCTTAAACGTTGGGATAGTCCCTGCCTCAACTACCTTCTCCGGCAGCTCATCCCATACACCCACCACCCTTTGTGTGAAAAAGTTACCCCTCAGATTCCTATTAAATCTTTTTCCCTTTCGCCTTGCGCCTATGTCCTCTGGTCCTCGATTCTTCCCCTACTCTGGGCACGAGACTCTGGGCATCTACGTGATCTATTCCTCTTCGGACGAAGAAACTGCTCCACCAGTGGTGGCGGAGGGTGGTGTGAGTGGGAGATGGACCTTCATCTGGCCAGGCTCCAGCCTGGCGTTCCGGGAAGTCTGCTCCACTTCCATTGGAAGAAGCCACTGGGAGTGACCCAGCCTGCAGTTGGCAGAGGAAGCGAGTGGAATCCTCCTTCAATCGGTCAACTCCATCAGGTCAAAATTCCGATTAATTTGAAAGCCAAGACACATCACCAGGGAGATAAAGATCTTGGAAAAGATCCTTTCATTCCAATGTTGGGGGAGTCCAGAACCAGGGGCCACAGTTTAAGAATAAGAGGTAGGCCATTTAGAACTGAGATGAGGAAAAACTTTTTCAGTCAGAGAGTTGTGAATCTGTGGAATTCTCTGCCTCAGAAGGCAGTGGAGGCCAATTCTCTGAATGCATTCAAGAGAGAGCTGGATAGAGCTCTTAAGGATAGCGGAGTCAGGGGGTATGGGGACAAGGCAGGAACGGGGTACTGATTGAGAATGATCAGCCATGATCACATTGAATGGCGGTGCTGGCTCGAAGGGCTGAATGGCTTCCTCCTGCACCTATTGTCTATTGTCTATTGTCCCCGTATGAAGGGATACAGTATGAGGCTGCTAGCTCTTGAAAGAACTCCCCCCCCCCCCCCTTGCAAAGAGAACGTGAGATAGGTCTGATATAAACCTCTGAACACACTGGGTGATAACTCTCGTTGGTACGTACATCCTGCTTGGTGGATGAAGCCTGGCGTGGGCAGGTCATGCCAACCTGAGTGTGGTGCCCATGGTTCTGCCCTTTCCTGGGCAGCCCTAACTCCAGCATCTGCAGTCTCCTGTGTTCCATTTGGTTCGTTTCGGTTTGGTTTAGAGTCGCAGCGCGGAAACAGGCACTTCGGCCCACCGAGTCCACACCGACCAGCGATCCCCGTACATTAACACTATCCTACACCCACTAGGGACAGTTTTTCATTCATACCATGCCAAATGATAGAAGCCAATTAAACTACGAATCGGTACAACTTTGGAGTGTGGGGGGAAACCGGAGATCCAGGAGAAAACCTACGTGGTCACGGGGAGAACGTACAAACCCCATACAGGCAGCGCCCCTTAGTAAGGATCGAACCCGGGTCTCTGGCGCTGTAAGGCAGCAACTCTACCGCTGCGCCACCGTGATTGCAAACATTTGCTGTTTTCTAACTATAATTTGTTAACATTATTGGGCGTTTAATTTTTAAAAATGCTTTGTTGTGATAGAACCATAGTGTCATACCGCATTAAAACAGGCCCCACCAGCCAATGTGTACATGCGAACAAGATGCCCCTTCTGAGCAAGTCCCATTTACCCGAGTCTAGCCCATATTCCTTCAAACCTTTCCCATCCAACTACCTGTCCAACTGTCTTTTAAATGTTGCTTTAACTACCACCTCTGTTTCCATGCACCCACCACTTTCTGTGGGAAAAAGCAATCCCCTTCTTCAGACCTGTCTTGATCCGAAACGTCACCTATTGCGTTCCTCCAGAGAGGCTGTCTGACCCGCTGAGTTGCTCCAGCTTTTTGTGTCTGCCTTACGGAGAGAATTGGCACGAAAAACAGGTAGCGAGCATCCTTGTTTCCATGTTATGTGTTTACACGCTCCGTTTCCCCACAGCCTAATGCCAAATTGGCACACCATGGGCAGAGTCTGCTCACAGGCTCTGTCAGTGGAGACATCTGCCCGTGACGTGATGAATTAGCAGCCCATTTAATTGCAGCTTCACGGAGTGAGGCTTTCAGACGCGGATGCACGGAGTGATGTTGCAATACGTCTGTCAGCAACGCCTCCACTGCCTCCAGCGCTGTTACTGCGGTGACTGGCTCCAAACCCACAACGCCGACATAACTGGAATGCCTGCTGTACCTTTACCGTACAGGAAGCAACATGTGTGGGTGGTTTCACACCTTGCTGCTTGCACCGCAACTTGGATCGCCTGCACTAAACGCCTGTCATAAGGCTAGGGTTGCCAACTGTCCCGTATTAGCCGGGATATCCCGTACTTTGGGCTAAATTGGTTTGTCCCGTACGGGACCGCCCCTGTCCCCCTGTATTAGTAGGGTTGCCAACTTCCTCACTCCCAAATAAGGGACGAAGGGTGACGTCACCGCCCCGCGCCCCACGTGACCTCACCCAGCCAGCGGCCACGCGCTCCCGCTCCACCAATGGCGGCCGCCATTGGTGGAGCGGGAGCGCGTGGCCGCTGGCTGGGTGAGGTCACGTGGGGCGCGGGGCGGTGACGTCACCTTGTCCCTTATTTGGGAGTGAGGAAGTTGGCAACCCTAGATAAGGGAGATTACAGTGAGGTAGGTGTACACAAGATATGTCTCTTCCATTTAGCTCTGAGACGGCAGGCAAGCTGGGGTTGGACCCATATCACGTCTGGTGAAAGTTATGTGTGTGTTTTGTGGATTGTGAAAACTCAGTCCAAACATATAACGTAGAACATAGAATAGGTGTAGTTTTTAGTTTTAGAGATACAGTGCAGAAGCAGGCCCTTCGGCCCACTGAGTCCGCCCCGACCAACAATATCAATACACCAAAACTCTCATTTGTTTGTTTGTTTGTTCCTGAACTACTGGCAAAACGCTACACGATAGCGAGACGATTTTAGGCCCACCTTACTCACCGTCGTCCCTTTGGTGCTAATGGAAGAAGTTTAATTGAAATCGGTTATATTTTTTAACTTTATCACATTTTAAAGTTTAAATCTATCTCCGAGGGAGGGAGGGAGGGAGGGGGAGAAGGGGGGTTGAGGGGGATGGAGTGGGGGGAGGGGAGGGGAGAGGGTGCTGCATCAATGTAGGAGAGGTTTGGGCCCAACGGGTCCACTTGGTCTGGTCTAAACTGAAAAGGTTGGATGTACTCTGTGTTCTAATGAATGGCCATCAGCAAGTCCCATCTCCATCTCACTGCAGATGCTGCCTAACCTGCTGAGTATTCCTCATGTTGCTTCATACCTTCTGGTTTATTATTTTTATCCATGGTCTTTCATTTGTGGATTATAAATTTAGTCATGGAGTCTTGCAGCGTCAAACAGGCCCTTCGGCCCAACTAGTCCATGCCGACCAAGGTGCCACATCTAAGCTAGTCCCATTTGCCCGCATTTGGCCCGTATCCCTCTAAACCTTTCCTCGTCATGGACCTGCCCAGGTGTCTTTTAAATGCAGTTATGGTACCTGCCCCAACTACCTCCTCTGGCAGCTCGTTCTTCAAGCAGTCATGAGTCAGAGTGTATGTAACACCTTAGTAAGTCTACTTGCCACGGCTAACTTTGCAATGTCTGTATATTAATGCAAATGCATTGTGAAAATTGTACCAAAAATAAATGTTCAAGATTTTCCAATCTTTGGAAGTCTTAAACATTAGGAAGGAAGCTGGGCTTTTGTTGAAAGTATGTGTCAAGACTGATAACTGACATCAAAGCAGTGATGTTAGTCCATGGCAAGGCTATGTTTTATCCTGGCCAATATAAGGTGAGTTTTCTTTCACTCGGACCCCTGTATCTCTGAGCTGATGAGAACTTAGTTTGGTGATTAACTACCGAACAATCTGAAAGATATTTGAAGAAGGGTCCTGCCCTGGAACATTGGCCAGTCTGAAGAAGGGTCCCAACCTCAGACGTTGTCTGTCCATTCAGTCCACTGATGCTGCCTGACCCGCTGAGTTCCTCCAGCACTTTCTGTTTTGCTTAAGATTCCAGTATCTATAGTTCAGTTGAGTTTATTGTCACGTGTAGCGAGGTACAGTGAAAAGCTTTTGTCTGCGAGCTTCCTTGTACAGTTCCTTGTGTGTCTGTGGTGAAGCAAACCCTTTAACAGAACAATCTCAGCACCGGAGGTCAGGATTAAACCTCTGCTCAGGGACCTGTGAGGCAGCAGCTCGACCAGCTTCTAGTGAGAACTTCTCCCACAAAGTCAGCTCCAATCTATTCCCAATGCTGGCCTGGGCTTTCCAGTCAGAAATGTTGAATCCTTCGACAGCTGGTTAAGCTGCAGCCCCAGGTTAAACCAGCTGTCAAAGGATGTGAATGTCTCTGACATCCTCAAACATTCAGAAAGTATTAAAAAAGAATCATACTATTAATTTTTAAATTATTTAGAAAATAAGCAAAACTTAAAACACTTAACGACCATAGAAAAAGAATACAATGCATTTAATTTAACTCAATTAAATGGGGTTTTTTAAACGGACCGAACCTGATCTGTGGCATGCAGCTGTGTCTGTTGCTATGATGAATGGAGATGCTGAGATGGTGCCAGGGCCCCTGGGCTGGCCTCAGTGGGCAGATTACACACAGTAACTGCTGGGAAAGCCGCAGAACTCTCTGCCCAGTTCGGGACTCCCTGACGAGTCCAAGATCAGAGAGCAGTTAGTACCACACTGACCAGCCCTGGGACTTCTGCAAGTGGACACGTGCATTCGCAGAGATTTAGGTTTATCTTTGTCACCTGGACCCAATAACAGTGGAAGCCTTTTGTTTGTGGACGCCACCCAACCCAATCATAGAATCGTGGAGGCATACAGCACGGAGACAGGCCCTTCGGCCCAACTTGCCCATGCTGACCAAGATGCCCCATCTACGCTGGTCCCACCTGCCCACGTTTGGTCCATATCCCTCTCAACTTTTCCTATTCAAATCTCTATCCTAATCAGATAATACTATACAAGCACTCCCCGATTTATGTTTTTATTTTAGTTTAGAGATACAGTGCAGAAGCAGGCCCTTCGGCCCTGCACCAACCAGCAATTCCCGCACATTAACCCCTACCCTACACACACTCGGGACAATTTGACATTGATACCATGCCAAGCAACCTACAAACCTGTACGTCTTTGGAGTGTGGGAGGAAACCGAAGATCTCTTAGAAAACCCACGCAGGTCACGGGGAGAACGTGCAAACTCCTTACAGACAGCGCCCGCAGTCATCTCTAAACTAAACTAAACCTTATGGTGACAACAGCCTCTGAAGAAAGGTCCCAACCTGAAACTAGCCTCATCTGCTCATTCCCTCATCTGATGCTGCCTGACCCCGATTCCTCCAACACTTTGTGCTTTATTGAAGGAGATTCACTAAGTAGTTTAGTTTTAGTTTAGCGATACAGCACGGAAACATACCCTCCTGCCCACCGAGTCCGCGCCGACCAGCGACCCCGCACACTAACGCTATCCTACACACGAGGGACAATTTACAATTATACCAAGCCGATTAGCCTACAAACCTGCACAACTTTGGACGGTGGGAGGAATCCAGAGCACCCGAAGGGCGGCACGGTAGCGCAGCGGTAGAGTTGCTGCTTTACAGCGAATGCAGCGCCGGAGACTCAGGTTCGATCCTGACTGCGGGTGCTGCACTGTAAGGAGTATGTACGTTCTCCCCGTGACCTGCGTGGGTTTTCTCCGAGATCTTCGGTTTCCTCCCACACTCCAAAGACGTACAGGTATGTAAGTTAATTGGCTGGGTAAATGTAAAAATTGTCCCTAGTGGGTGTAGGATAGTGTTAATGTGCGGGGATCGCTGGGCGGCATGGACTTGGTGGGCCGAAAAGGCCTGTTTCCGGCTGTATATATATGATATGATATATGATATGAAAACCAACGCGGTCACGGGGAGAACGTGCAAACTCCGTACAGACAGCGCCCGTTGTCAGGATCGAGCCCGTGTCTCTGGTGCTGTGAGGCTGCAACTCTGTCCGCTGTGCCACTGAGCCATTCGTTGTCTTAGTTGGAGGGCAGTTTTCGAGGTGATTTTTGTCACTGATGGCCTGTGTGCGTGGCAAGGCTGCCATTTTATTTTCAGATGGCATCCTTGGGGAATAGTGTTGGCAATGTAATCAGCAGGTCTTGCCTGTGAGCATGCTGAGTTTAAAGTATGTGATGTCCAATGCTTATTCAGGCCAGGGTGGAAAATCTACCCCTTTGATCAGGAGATGCTTTTCATCACTTCCAAACCCCCTCGTGGATTTTGTTTGACGAGCTGCTTGAGATGAAAAGAAAGATTTGCAATTCTGCAAGAGTCTTTCACAACTTTGGGATGTCCCAAATCACTTCATAGCCAAGATTTGGCAGGATTAGATGTTTATCAAGAAATGCTGATTTTCCTCCCAATTTGCAGATTAACAAACACTTATTAATCAGAATCTACTCAGAGTGACAAAAGACAGAAGTTTTTTGTTTTTGTTCTTTTGATGTAACTTTTCTATGATTTTAGCATTACTATCAAACGAGACCAATTATTTAAAGAAAGAAATGTTTTATTGAAACAGGCGTTTTTATTTTTTATATTTTGATAGATTGTGTGAAGCACTGAATGTTATACTGTCTTTCATAAATTCATCAGTGATAGGAGCCATTCGGCCCATCAAGTCTACTCCGCCATTCAATGTGGCTGATATATCTTTCCTTCTCAACCCCATTCTCCTGCCTTCTCCCTATAACCCCTGACACCGGATAGATTTTTGATATTCTTTGATAAATTCTATATCCTCTCACCCCTAATTTAATACAAATGTAATCAAATTTAATACAAATTTAATACAAATTTAATCAAAATTAATGCTTAATGGTAACCATGGTTTGTAACGGTTGACATTTTCATTGGTAAATATCTGGTGCTTTTAAAAAGTAGTCACAGTTCCAATACATTTTTATTTGTTTCTAACAATGACCTCTCAGGTCAGGATTCTTGATGTTGTCTGTAGCCATCAGGTCTATTGGCAAGAATTGGACCATAATGAGCAGTAACAAACCTCTTGTTAAAAGCTACCATTCCAGCACCTTTAATCCAGAGCAGTTTACTTTGTAACTTAACACATCACAGTGTGGGAAGTTAAGTCAATAAATCAACACACCGGGTCAGTCCAAGTGGTCACCTCACACATGAACTGGTTTTAGTAATGTTTTGTTTGTAAGCTTATAGCCCAGCCCTTTCCAAAATTAGTTCCTTCAGATGAGCTCTGAGAATGTTGTTTGGGGCTGCTTTATAATTTTAGTTTAGTTTAGTTTGGAATGGAAACAGGCCCTTCGGCCCACTGAGTCCTTGGTGACCACCAATTACACGTTCTCCAACTTTCTCATCCACTCCCTACACACTAAGGGCAATTTACAGCGGGCCGATTAACCTACAAACCCGCACGTCTTTGGGATGTGGGAGGAATCTGGAGCACCCGGAGGAAGCCCACATGGTCACAGGGAGAACGTGCAACGCACGCACGCACGCACGCACATACGGGTCTCTGGCACCGTGCGCTGCACCACTGTGCCGCCCTTCAGATAGTGACCGTGTGGGTATCCTCCCACATCACAAAGACGTGCAGGTTTGTAGGTTAAGTGGCCTTCTGCAAATTGCCCCTAGTGCGCATAGAGTGGATGAGCAAGCGGGATAACACAGAACTAGTGTCAACCGGTCATCATTGGTCGGCGTGGGCCGAGGGGCCTGTTTCCAGTCTGTATCTCTAAACCCAACTAAAAATCCAAGCAATGTCCCCTTTTAAAGGAATGTTGTTAAGTTGATCTACGTACATATCTTCATGGCCTACCCAAAACATCTGCAGTTCATGGTCTTTGACATTTGAGTTACTTTAGTTTAGTTTGGAGATACAGTACAGAAACAGGCCCTTCGGCCCGCCGAGTCCGTGCCGACCAGCGATCCCCTGCCCGCTCACACTATCCTACACACACTAAGAACAATTTACAATGACACCAAACCAATTAGCCTACGGACCAACATTTATTTAAAAAACAAAAACCCAAATCACTCATTCCTTATTTTTATCCCTTTATCCCACCTCAAGGGGCCTTTCCTCCAGACGCCATCACCCAGGCCAGAGGGTGGAAGAGCAGGCCATGGACAACTTCATGACTTCCGTCGCCAGTGCCAGTCCTTGGCCAGCCAACAGGTGGCGCCCTCGCTGCAGGGTGAGACGATCCATGTGAGTCTAACCCCTTTGCCCAGAGAGTTCGAGGCCACCACAGTCCAACCTCGCCAAATGGGGCTCCACCCAGCCTGGGAGACCAGTGCGGTTCAGTGTTTAGAGACACAGCATGGAAACAGCCCCCTCGGCCCACCCAGTCCACGACCACCGCCGATCACCCGCTCACACCTGTGTCTGTGTTATCCCACCTTCTCATCCACTCCCCACACACTCGGGGCCATTTACATTATCTTGCACTAAACGTTATCCCCTTATTTGGGTTGGCACAGTAGCGCAGCGGTAGAGTTGCTGCTTTACAGCGAATGCAGCGCCGGAGACTCAGGTTCGATCCTGACTACGGGTGCTGCACTGTAAGGAGTTTGTACGTTCTCCCCGTGACCTGCGTGGGCTTTCTCCGAGATCTTCGGTTTCCTCCCACACTCCAAAGACGTACAGGTATGTAGGTTAATTGGCTGGGTAAATGTAAAAATTGTCCCTAGTGGGTGTAGGATAGTGTTAATGTGCGGGGATCGCTGGGCGGCACGGACTTGGTGGGCCGAAAAGGCCTGTTTCCGGCTGTATATATATGATGATATGATATGATATGATATTGTGTATCTGTGCACTGTGAATGGCTCGATTGTAATCATGCATTGTCCCTCTGCTGACTGGTTTGTGAGCCCGCAACGAAAGCTTTTTACTGTACCTCGGTACACATGACAATAAACTAAAGGTGAAACTGAAACTGAGAGAGATGTGGATTGGGCGGCACAGTGGCACAGTGGTAGAGTTGCTGCCTTGCAGCGCCTGAGACCCGGGTTCGATCCTGACCAAGGGTGCTTGTCTGTATGGAGTTTGTATGTTCTCGTGACCTGCGTGGGTTTTCTCCGCAATCTCCGGTTTCCTCGCACACTCCAAAGACACACAAGTTTGTAGGCTAAATGGCTTGGTAAAATTTGAAATTGTCCTGGTGTGTGTTGGGTAGTGTTAGTGTGCAGGGATTGCTGGTTGGCATGGACTCGTTGGGCTGATGGGCCTGTTTCCGCGCTGTATCTCTAAACTGCAGGCTGTGTAGGAAAGAAAGTTCCGGAACTTCCTGAAGGGTTCCTGAAGTGTCTGAAGAAGGGTCTCGACCCGAAACATCACCCATTCCTTCTCACCAGAGATGCTGCCTGTCCCGCTGAGTTACTCCGGCGTTTTGTGTCTACATTTAATATGCAGGCTGATTAGAGTTGGTCTTGGCATTCTGTTCGGCACAGACAGACGTTGTGGGCCGAAGGGCCTGTTCTTATGCTGTACGTTCAATGTTGTGTGCCCTAATTATCCTCCAAACCCACACGTCTTTGGGATGTGGGGATGTACTGTTCTATATTCTTTCTTTGAACTAACCTACAAATCTTGAACCAGAGGACATAGGTTTAAGGTGAAGGGGGAAAGATTTAATAGGAATCTGAAGGGTAGCTTTTTTGCACAAATGGTGGTGGGTGTTTGGAACGAGCTGCCAGAGGCGGTAGTTAAGGCTGAGACTATCGCAATGTTTAAGAAACAATTAGACAGGTACATGAATAGGACAGGTTTAGAGGGATATGTGCCAAGCTCAGCAGGTGGGATTAGCGTAGATGGGACATGTTGGTTGGTGCGGGCAAGTTGGGAAGGAGGGCCTGTTTCCACGCTGTGTGACTCTCTGACCCTACGGCATTTGGAATAACTTCCATAACCGATCGTCGGAAGACTAGTGGGAAAGGGGAATAACACTTCCGATGACTCCTGACCGGAAATGTGCGGAAAGGCACGCAGAGACACAGACCAGATTTCTGGACACGATCTCTCAAAGTTTAAACGGCACGGTTTGACGTCTGAGGGTTCAATGGTTTGCAGTTTGAGGCTGTTAGTTCACAGTGCCTTTGGCAAACAGCCAAACATCCTGGGATGTGTGACGGGGGTCGGGAGTCAAGACTGCTTTATGGTCATGGGTCCTAGTCAATAGATGTACTTCAATGGAACAATGACATTCTTACTGGTAGCAGCACAACACAATATGTAAACATAGTAGACACACACACACACACACACACACACACACACACACACACACACACACACACACACACACACACACACACACACTTCACTGTCCTCCTGATTACATTTTACTGATTGTGTGCCTCGTTGTCACCTCCCCCGCAGCCATCAATGATCCATTCAGACATCAGTCTGAAGAAGGGTCTCGACCCGAAACGTCACCCATTCCTTCTCTCCTGAGATGCTGCCTGTCCTGCTGAGTTGCTCCAGCATTTTGTGTCGACCAGCGATCCATTCTACATTTACCTTGGCCTTCGTCCCCCTTTGATCTCTCGTTTTCACACCTTGCCCTTCCATATCTCTAGATCTCCCTCCCTCCCCCACCCCCCTCCCCGACTCTCAGTCTCAGTCCGAAGAAGGGTCTCGACCCGAAACGTCACCCATTCCTTCGCCCCAGAGACGCTGCCTGTCCCGCTGAGTTACTCCAGCATCTTGTGTATTATCTTTGGAGGTTGCGGTGTTTACCAGCCTGGCGGCTGGAGGGTGTGGAGGACGGTATCAGAGAGGCACCACAAAGTGCCGGGGGAATAATCGTTGTGTTTATTCCCAGCTGCTGGACAGTGGGGATCAGCGGCCGGTGGATCCGCATTCATCCTGGATTAAATTTGTCCAACGGGATGGAGCCAAGAAAAACAAGAAGTGCCGATCCAACCGCAAGAAAATATTGGTATTTTTTACGTTCTGTATCATTTCCACCTCCCCCTCTGTGACTCTGCCCTTGCATAAGGCTGGTGGGCAGCCGGTAGCCGTGAGCTGTGACCCTGCTCTAACACTGCTTGTCCACGCTCACACCCCTGAGTGATACAGCAGAGATATGGACGCAAAGACGGACAGGCCTGTGTGGGTTAACATAGAAACATAGAAAATAGGTGCAGGAGTAGGCCATTCGGCCCTTCGAGCCCGCACCGCCATTCAATATGATCATGGCTGATCATCCAACTCAATATCCCGTACCTGCCTTCTCTCCATACCCCCTGATCCCTTTAGCCACAAGGGCCACATCTAACTCCCTCTTAAATATAGCCAATGAACTGGCCTCAACTACCTTCTGTGGCAGAGAATTCCACAGACTCACCACTCTCTGTGTGAAGAAATGTTTTCTCATCTCGGTCCTAAAAGACTTCCCCCTTATCCTTAAGCTGCGACCCCTGGTTCTGGACTCCCCCAACATCGGGAACAATCTTCCCGCATCTAGCCTCTCCAAATGTGTGGATGCTGGTTTAAACCAGAGATGGACACAGAAAGCTGGAGTAACTCAGTGGGTCGGACAGCATCTCTGGAGAGAAGGAATGGGCGACGTTCTGACTCTCGGTCTGAAGAAGGGTCTCGACCCGAAACGTCACCTATTCCTCTTCTCCAGAGATGCTGCCCGACCCGCTGAGTTACTCCAGCTTTTTGTGTCTATCCAGGTTTGTAGGGTAATTGTCTTTGGTAATTTGTAGGTTAACGTTCAGTCTGATCGCTGGTCGGCGTGGACTCGGTGGGCCAATCGACCCGTTTCCAATCTAAATCTCTGAGGTCTAAAGTGTAGATGGAATCAATGAAAGGAGGTTTGCTTACGTGATGGACTGGGCTGCATCCACAATTCTTTGCAACATGAGAAATGAAGATGGATGGAACCAATTTAGATCAGTGTGGGGACCTTTTTAAACATCATGTGTCCGTCGGTCAGCTGCCGGGTGTTCGGCGGGATTTGCACATCCTTGATTTGTGCGGTCAATGGAGGGTGAAATTAGCCAGGGTACAAGTCCAGATTTTCACCTGAACCCAGCGAGTCCGGTCAAAAGCAAAACATAGACAGACACGGCCAACACTTTGAGCAAAACACAAAGTGCTGGAGGAACTCAGCCCATCAGGCAGCATCTGTGGAGGGAATGGACAAGATTGGGCAGGACTAAGTGTTCAATTGTCTTGAGTACCAACAATTAAATTCTTGTTTGCAGCAGCATAACACGCCTGTAAATGCAACACAGGTAGATTATGTACAAGAAAGAAAAAAATCAATAAATCAATAACTGCAATACGGGTGCAAATAGCCCAGAGTCCTTGGTCCACCCAGAGATGGTCCATGGTTCACAGTTGAGGTTGCGGTTGGGTGGTGTTGGAGAGCCTGTCGTTTGGGAATAAGCTCATGGTTTGGGAAGAAGCTCCCCTTGGTCCCGGTGGTCACGGTCTTTTGACCTTCCAGCCCATGTGAGGAGTGAACTGTCCTCAGGCTGATGGATCCTGACCCACTGAGTTCCTCCAGTACACTGTGTTTGGTGCAGAGTTCCAATATCTGCAGTTCTTCCAGTCCCCACAGCCAACACATCTTTGTTTTTGGCATCAGTCAGGACCATTCCCTGCTGGTGTCGACAGTTCTACTCCAGCGGTGACCAGTGTCACTGCAATATTGAACAATTCTGTTCCAATATAGAACTAGTTCTCCTCTAGTATTGAGCCAGCTCTGCTCCAGTCCTAGACCAGTGTGGCTCCAGTATTGACCCAGTGTGGCTCCAGTATTGACCCAGTGTGGCCCCAGTGGTAGACCAGTGTTGGTCCAGTAGGAGACCAGTGTTGCTCCAGTAGTGGACCAGTGTGGCTCCAGTATTGGCCCAGTGTGGCCCCAGCGGTAGACCAGTGTGGCTCCAGTATTGGCCCAGTGTTGCTCCAGTATTGACCCAGTGTGGCTCCAGTATTGACCCAGTGTGGCTCCAGTATTGACCCAGTGTGGCCCCAGTGGTAGACCAGTGTTGCTCCAGTAGTGGACCAGTGTGGCTCCAGTATTGGCCCAGTGTTGCTCCAGTATTGATCCAGTGTTGCTCCAGTATTGGCCCAGTGTGGCTCCAGTATTGGCCCAGTGTGGCTCCAGTATTGACCCAGTGTGGCTCCAGTATTGACCCAGTGTGGCTCCAGTATTGGCCCAGTGTTGCTCCAGTATTGACCCAGTGTGGCTCCAGTATTGGCCCAGTGTGGCTCCAGTGGTAGACCAGTGTGGCTCCAGTATTGGCCCAGTGTGGCTCCAGTATTGGCCCAGTGTGGCT
This sequence comes from Rhinoraja longicauda, assembly GCF_053455715.1. Lineage (NCBI taxonomy): Eukaryota > Metazoa > Chordata > Chondrichthyes > Rajiformes > Arhynchobatidae > Rhinoraja > Rhinoraja longicauda. The sequence continues at coordinate 25,449,719 of NC_135982.1, read as the reverse complement.
CCAGTGGTAGACCAGTGTGGCTCCAGTATTGACCCAGTGTGGCTCCAGTAGTGACCCAGTGTGGCTCCAGTGGTGGACCAGTGTGACTCCAGTATTGACCCAGTGTGGCTCCAGTATTGACCCAGTGTGGCTCCAGTATTGACCCAGTGTGGCTCCAGTATTGACCCAGTGTGGCTCCAGTATTGACCCAGTGTTGCTCCAGTAGTGGACCAGTGTGGCTCCAGTGGTAGACCAGTGTGGCTCCAGTATTGACCCAGTGTGGCTCCAGTAGTGACCCAGTGTGGCTCCAGTGGTGGACCAGTGTGGCTCCAGTATTGACCCAGTGTGGCTCCAGTATTGGCCCAGTGTGGCTCCAGTATTGGCCCAGTGTGGCTCCAGTGGTGGACCAGTGTGCCTCCAGTATTGACCCAGTGTGGCTCCAGTAGTGGACCAGTGTGGCTCCAGTAGTGACCCAGTGTGGCTCCAGTATTGGCCCAGTGTGGCTCCAGTAGTGGACCAGTGTGGCTCCAGTATTGACCCAGTGTGGCTCCAGTATTGGCCCAGTGTGGCTCCAGTGGTGGACCAGTGTGGCTCCAGTATTGACCCAGTGTGGCTCCAGTAGTGGACCAGTGTGGCTCCAGTAGTGACCCAGTGTGGCTCCAGTATTGGCCCAGTGTGGCTCCAGTAGTGGACCAGTGTGGCTCCAGTATTGACCCAGTGTGGCTCCAGTATTGACCCAGTGTGGCTCCAGTATTGGCCCAGTGTGTCTCCAGTAGTGGACCTCGTGCTATTCCCCAGCAGTTACATATCCCATATATCGGCAAGACCAAGCACAGACTGGCGATGGATTTGCTGAACACCTTCTCTCATTCCGCCTGGGCCAAAGTGACCTCCCGGTTGCCAAACATTTTAACTCCCCCTCCCATTCCCACAATGACCTTTCCGACCAGGGCCTCCTCCACTGTCAGAGGCCACAGTCAAATTGGAGAGACAGCACCTCATATTTTGCTTGGGCAGCTCACAGTGGTGAAGGTTGATGTCTCTAATTTCAAGTGGCCCTTGCATCCCCTCTCTCCCAACACCCCCACCCCTGGTCACCCTACTAGTTCCACTGTTGGCATCCCGGTTTCCCTTCGTTATCACTTCTTCCCCAGCCAGCAATGGACCATTGTGGGCTCCACCCTCCCCCTCTATTTTCAGTCTGAAGAAGGGTCCCGACCCGCTGAGCTACCCCAGCGCGTTGTGTCTGTCCTGTGTCTTCCTGCGCAACATCTCGCTGTGTTTCTCTCCCCCCAGCCCACCCTGTCAGGCCCCCCCGGCCCACCGGGACCCCCGGGACCGCCGGGAGCCGAGGTGACACCGGAGCATCTGCTGCGTGAATTTAAAGCAATGGTACGAGGTAAGGTGCGAGCGTGGGTGGGGGGGGCTTGTGGTGGGGGGGGGGGGGGGGTAGGTTGGCAACTTCCTCACTCCCAAATAAGGGACAAATGGTGACATCACCGCCCCGCGCCCCACATGACCTTACCCAGCCAGCGGCCACGTGATCCCGCTCCACCAATGGCGGCCGCCCGAGCCGTTAGGTGGGTTGCTAGGCAACCTCCGTTAGGCGGCGCCTGTCCTACATTGTTCGGGCCTACAGCGGCCCCTGGGCCTACAGTGTCCGGACCTACATTGTCCGGGCCTACAGCGCCGTCTGGGCCTAATAAGGAACAAGGGCAGTCCAGTACGGGACAAACCAATTTAGCCCAAAATACGGGATGTCCCGGCTAACACGGGACAGTTGGCAACCCTAGAAGGAAGGGAAGTCTTGGCATTGGCAGAGATTTGGGATGACCATGTTGGTGTACTCTCTGCCCATACACCTGTAGAAGTTCAGTCGAGTGTTCGTCGACTGACCAAATCTCTCGGGAGGATTCCCATCGAGTAACGGATGGAACTTATCAGGTGCTTGGTCCAGTTCTTTTGAAGCTGTGAAGTAAAGCTGAGAACCTTTCCTTGCCTTTCTCAGAAGCAACAGAGAGACGAGCAACAGTTCTTGGCGACGTGCGCACGCCGCCCTCTCTCTCGTTTGACCACGTCCCTCCTTACAGACGGGTCGAGGAGGCTTTCCACTGCAAACTGAAAGGGGCGGTCACTGTGGACAAGAGGACTCTGCTGGAACTGCAGAACTTCCAAGCGGTAAGGAAGCTGGGAGGGTCTCGCGTACCACAAACCTCTGATCACCCACCTAGCGGGAATGGGAAGACAACAATTTATTGAGCTCAGCTGGTAGAGTTCGACCCTGACCTTGGGTGCTGCCTGTGTGGAGATTGCACGTTCTCTTAGCCTATCTCTCAATCTCTTTCCCCCACCCCCCGTTAATGTATTAAAAAAATTGCTTGGAATTAATTATCCTTAATATTATCTTCCAGAGCTATCTCCTGTCCACTTTTCACCCTCCTCGATTTCCTTTTTGAGCTTGCTCCTCAGTTCCCGAATCTCCTCCTGGGATGTGGCCTGGAATTTGAAGGCTGAGCTACAGGGAGAGGTTGAATGAACTGGGACATTATTTCTTGGAGTGCAGGAGGCCGAGGGCTGATAATATACAGGTATATCAAATCATGAGAGGTAGTAGCTCGGGTCATAGTGAGACAGTGTGGAAACAGATGCTTTGGCCCAACTTGCCCACACCGACCAACATGTCCCATCTACACAAGTCCCACCTGCATGCGTTTGGCCCATATCCCTCTAAACCTGTCCTATCCATGCACCTGTCTAAATGTTTCTTAAACGTTGCCATAGTCCCTGCCTCAACTCCCTCCTCTGCAGCTCGTTCCATACACCCACCATCCTCTGTATGAAAATGTTACCCCTCAAGTTCCTATTAAATCTTTCCTCCCCCTCACCTTAAACCTATGTCCTCTGGTTCTTTATTCTCCTACTCTGTGCGTCCATCTATTCCTCTCATGAATTTGTACCTCGTAGATCGAGCTTTGATCAAATAAAGTGGCTGACTCATCTTGCACCACCACACCAATACAAGATCTATCTCCGTTCCCTCATAATTTGGGATGAACGGTGCTCGTAGCTTTAAGTAACACCATTATGAAGGTCAAACATGCAGTTGTACAACAAATGATTAATCCCATTGCATATTTTGACCATATTAATGGTTCAATGTATATTTATTGTCACATAGATAAGACACAAAAAGCTGGAGTAAGGCTCTAAGCGCCAAATGGCCTCCTCCTATTTTCTATGTTTCTATGTAACTCAGCGGGACAGGCAGCATCTCTGGAGAGAAAGATGATGTTGAACTTCATTTTGCATTTGATAATGCCGGCGTCGCCATGTGTCGCCCACGACCCGCTCGGCCCACGAACCATTGTCTCCTGTCCTCTCCTTGTCGGCCATCTTGTATCCCGGGGCGACCTCCTGCAGCCGGCCTGTAGGCCCTGGAGCCATTACCCCGGGCCACCCGTCCCTACTCACCTTGCTCCCCACGCCCATCAATCTCCCGTTCACATTACCGTAACTATGCGGGGGAAAGAATTGAAACAGAATTTGAAAGCAGGTCGATTTGCTGCCGAGATAAAGCAAGGAAAAGAGAAATTTTGGAGAATAGAGGAGGGGTGATGGAACTAGGGGATTAATGCAGTCATGTAAGCGATTCCCATGGTGATGAATGCCCTTAATGATACCTCTACCCCTGAAAGGATTTAGCTGCTTTTGCAAAATCAATTTAGTGGCACGGCAGACTTGTTGTCACTTGGAGGGGGCATTGAGCCAAGCAGCGAACTTTTGTGATAAGCGTTGAAAAGATATGAGGAATATGAAATGGTTTCATGTTTTGAAGCTGTTAATGAACAGACTATGCAATGGAATGGTATGATAATCACTGGGTTTGGCAGGGTCGGGTTGCATCTTACCGCAATGGTCAAGGTAATGAGATCTGGTGAAAGTCTGGTACGAACCTGTCCTCCATTGTGCACAGCAGTTGACGTGACGATCTCGCCCAGTTAGTAAGTGGCATAGCAAAATGCCAAGTCAATTCCCATGTCTAGAAAATTACACTCTGCTGATACTGTGCACATGTAATGTAATATGGTTTTTGTAAAGTAGTGTATAATTTACTTCCCACACTCCCAACTGACTGCTTATAAAGCCAAGGTAAGGTTGACCAAACAAGAATAGCAGAATTATAGGCAGCTCTCGTTGAATGGTCAATAATGATTAGGGGAAAGCATGCTTCCACTGCAAGGCTTGATCGTTGAGTCAGCCTCAGATGCTCTGGAGAAAACAATCTGAGTTTGTCCAACCTTTCTTTGTAGGTAATAGCCTCTAACCCAGGCAGCATTCTGGTAAGCCACCTCTGCACCCTCTCCAAAGCCCCCACATCCTTCCTGTAATGGAGCTTGCACGCCAATACTCCAAAAACATTGTCCTTTCTCACTCGGCCGTCTCTGAAATGTCAGCCCTGTTTTTTGCCCAACTGATGCTGATTGAGATGTGGAGAAACTTCAGACTTTAGAGGGACAGCACGAAAACAGGCCCTGCGGCCCACCGAGTCCATGCCGACCACCGACCACCCCCTACACTAGCACAATTTACAGAAGCCAATTAACCTACAAACCCGCACGTCTTTGGAGCGTGGGAGGAAATTGAAGATCTCGGAGAAAGCCCACACAGGTCACGGGGAGAACGTGCAAACTCCTTACAGACAGCGCCCGTAGTCGGGATGGAACCCAGGTCTCCGGCGCTGCATTCGCTGTGAGGCAGCAACTCTACCGCTGCGCCACTGTGACCGCCCAGAGACGTGTAGTATTTCCGCTGACAGCATTGCATGCAACACCAAAACAAATCTTTCCACTGTACCTCGACACACGTGACATAAACTAACTCTTTACAAATGCAAGCTGGTTTGTTTTCCTGCAGCCACTTGCCAAGGGAGCATTCCTGAGAGGATCTGGAATGGATCTGTTGTCCGGACGCTTCACTGCCCCAGTGACGGGCATCTACCAGTTTTCTGCCAATGTCCACATTGGTAAGTACCAACACAGCACTCTGCGAGGCTACAATAGATGCTTATTTCAGAATGAACCTTAAACTGTGGGGCTTGAGAAACAACACTGACTCCAAATGTGTAGGCGCTGGTTTACACCGAAGATATAACCGACACAAAGTGCTGGAGGAACTCGGTGGGTCCGGCAGCATCTCTGGAGAAAAGGAATAGGTGACCACTGTCCTAGTGGTCGTACTAGTTTCACTGTCGTCTTGTTGAGTTTCATTGTCTGTATCGCTCGTTATCACCTTCCCCACAGCCAACAATGGACCATTGTGGGCTCCACCTTTCCTTGATCATTGGTGCTTTTTGCATATCTTTCATTCATGTCTATGTACCGTCTATATCTCTCGTTTCCCCTCTCCCCTGACTCTCGGTCTGAAGAAGGGTCTCGACCCGAAAGGTCAGCTATTCCTTTTCTCCACAGATGCTGCCGGACCCACTGAGTTACTCCAGCACTTTGTGTCCATCTTCGGTGTAAATCGGCGTCTGCCGTTTGGGCGGCAGGATGGCGGAGGGGTTTGTTTGTCTGTTTACAATATGCAGTGAAAAACTTTTGTTTGTGTGTTATCCAATCATTAAACAAACACTATGCATGAATAAAGTCAAGCTGCTCGCAGTGCACAGATGAAGGATACAAGGAAGCAACAGTTAATGCAAAGATATAACATTTAGTGCACAATGAAGTCCGATTAAAGATAGTTCAGAGGTTTCCAATGAGGTGGACGGGAGGTCAGGACCGCACTCTAGCTGTTGAGAGGACGGTTCAGTTGCCTGATAACAGCTGGGAAGAAACTAGGGTTGCCAACTTCCTCGCTCCCAAATACGGGACAAGGTGACGTCACCGTCCCGCGCCCCACGTGACCTCACCCAGCCAGTGGCCACTTGCTCCCGCTCCTCCAATGACAGAGCGGGAGCACGTGGCCTCTGGCTGGGTGAGGTCACGTGGGGCGCGGGGCGGTGACGTCACCCTTTGTCCCTTATTTGGGAGCGAGGAAGTTGGCAACCCTACTAATATGGGACAAGGGCGGTCCTGTACGGGACAAACTAATTTAGCCCAAAATACGGGATGTCCCGGCTAATACGGGACAGTTGGAAAACCTAGAAGAAACTGTCCCTGAATATGTGTTTTCAAACTTCTGTACCTTGGACCTGAGGGGAGAGGGGAGAGGGGGGAGTGTCCGGGGTGTGGCTGGACATTGATTAGGCTGCTGAGGCTGCCTGAAGTGTAGATGGAGTTGACGGAATGGAGGCTGGTTTGCATGATGGTCTGGGCTACGTCCACAACTCTCTAAAAATTCCTTGCGGTCTTGGATGGAGCTGTTCCCAAACCTGCCAGGGCCGGAGAAACGAGACCAACTGTGGCCTCGGGTGCTGTCTGTGTGGAGTTTGCACGTTCACCTAGTGATCACGTGGGTTTCCTCCCACATCCCAAAGACGTACAGGTTTGTAGGTTACTTGGCCCTCTGTAAATTGCCCCGAGTGTGTGGGGAGTGGATGAGCAAGTGGGACGTGTGTGAGAGGGAGATTGATGGTCAGCGTGGACTCGGTGGGCCGATGGCCCTGTTTCCATGCTGTATCTGTAAACTAAACTAAGGAGCAAGTCGTCTGATTGCAAATTGCTTTGGGAAAGATGGCACGTCGGATATTTAGACACGCTGAACTGCAGATGCTGGAATTTTTGAGCAAAAAGTACAAAGTGCTGGAGTAACTCAGCAGGTCAGGCAGCATCTCTGGAGGAACATGGTCAGGCGGCGTTTCGAGTTGAGACCCTTCTTCCGACCGGCTATCTTTGATATCTGTTGCTTGTGCGAGTGGTGTGCCGAAAGACAAGGGAAATGGAATTACATTGACTGAAATCCTGCCAATTGTTCTGTGAAATATATATTTTAAAAAATGTAATCCTGATGAGAAGCCAAGAATGCTAGGATTGGAACTCTCGGTCCTAGCACAGCGCAGGAGTAATCTGAACCTAAAGAGCATTAAATTGAAAGTCATGGTTTGGTTTGGAGATGGAAGTGAGAGGGTTACAACTACACTGGGCCTCACCATTCAAAGCTCAGTAGCCTATCTACATCAGTTACCTACATCAAGCTTGTGCTTTTCTAAACACAAGTATATAATGATGCTAAACTAATACTAGTTTTAGAGATACAGCAAGGAAACAGGCCCTTCGACCCACCGGGTCCACGTCGACCAGCGATCACCCGATCACACAAGTTATCCCACTCTCTCTTCCACTCCCTGCACACTAGAGAACAATTTACAGAGGGCCAATTAACCTCCAAAACCCGCACATCTTTGGGGTGTGGGAGGAAACCGGAGCACCCGGAGGAAACCCACACGGTCAGAGGGAGAAGGTGCAAACTCCACACACAGACGGCACCCAAGGTCAGGGTCGAACCCGAGTCCCTGGCGCTGTGAGGTAATGGCGCTACCAGCTGCGCCACCGTGCCGCCTGGTGGGAAGAAAGAAATGCCCGAGCAGAGATAGACACAAAAAGCTGGAGTAACTCAGCGGGACAGGCAGCAGCTCTGGCCAGAAGGGATGGGTGACGTTTCGGGTCGAGACCCTTCTCCACTGCCCACTGGCCGGTCCCTCTCCCATGATGGAGTTTCTACGTCGAGGGCGTCAGGCATTCAAACAACAGGGCGGACGGAGAACAACTCGAACCTCGGGCCTGGTTACACTGCCGAGGGAGAGGTGGATGATGTGGGTCTCTTGTCCTTCCACAAGTTCAGAAGCTTGAAAGCGTGCTCCACCAGACTTAGGAACAGCTTATTCCCCTCTGTTATCAGACTTCTGAACGGTCCTTCCACAAGCTAGGGCGCTGTCTGATTCACCTCTACCCCATTGTGGGCATTGGACTTTGTCTATGGAACTGGTGCACTACAATGCTGAGAACTGTATTCTGCACTCTGTATCTCCCCCTTTGCTCTACCTATTGTTGTACATGAGTTTGACTTCGTTGTATTGATGTACAGTATCTCTGATCTGTCTGGATAGCGTGCAGAACAATGTTTTTCACCGTTTCTCGGTACATGTGGGAAACATAAATGTAACCCCATACCGTCCCGTGAATTGGAGGACTTTCCAGACAGTATTGGTGGTATCTGGCCAATACCTACTGCAGGTAGACGCAAGGAATTGCAGATGCTGGTTTACGGGGAAAAAGACATAAAGTGCTGGAGTAACTCAGCGGGTCAGGCAGCATCTGGGGAAGACATAGAGAGGTGGCGTTTTGGGTTGGCACACCGAGCAGGGCAGGGCAGGGCTCACTGGGCAGGGCAGGGCAGGGCTCACTGAGCAGGGCAGGGCAGGGCAGGGCTCTCTGGGCAGGGCAGGGCAGGGCTCTCTGGGCAGGGCAGGGCAGGGCTCACAGGGCAGGGCAGGGCAGGGCAGGGCAGGGCTCACTGAGCAGGGCAGGGCAGGGCTCACTGGGCAGGGCAGGGCTCACTGGGCAGGGCAGGGCTCACTGGGCAGGGCAGGGCTCACTGGGCAGGGCAGGGCTCACTGAGCAGGGCAGGGCTCACTGAGCAGGGCAGGGCAGGGCAGGGCAGGGCAGGGCTCACTGAGCAGGGCAGGGCAGGGCTCACTGGGCAGGGCAGGGCTCACTGAGCAGGGCAGGGCAGGGCAGGGCTCACTGAGCAGGGCAGGGCTCACTGAGCAGGGCAGGGCAGGGCTCTCTGGGCAGGGCAGGGCAGGGCTCACTGAGCAGGGCAGGGCAGGGCTCTCTGGGCAGGGCAGGGCAGGGCAGGGCAGGGCTCACTGAGCAGGGCAGGGCAGGGCTCTCTGGGCAGGGCAGGGCAGGGCTCACTGAGCAGGGCAGGGCAGGGCTCACTGGGCAGGGCAGGGCTCACTGGGCAGGGCAGGGCTCACTGGGCAGGGCAGGGCAGGGCTCACTGGGCAGGGCAGGGCTCACTGGGCAGGGCAGGGCAGGGCTCACTGGGCAGGGCAGGGCTCTCTGGGCAGGGCAGGGCAGGGCTCACTGGGCAGGGCAGGGCAGGGCTCACTGGGCAGGGCAGGGCAGGGCTCACTGGGCAGGGCAGGGCTCTCTGGGCAGGGCAGGGCTCTCTGGGCAGGGCAGGGCAGGGCTCTCTGGGCAGGGCAGGTCTCACTGAGCAGGGCAGGGCAGGGCTCACTGGGCAGGGCAGGGCAGGGCAGGTCTCACTGAGCTGGGCAGGGCAGGGCTCACTGGGCAGGGCAGGGCTCTCTGGGCAGGGCAGGGCTCTGGGCAGGGCAGGGCTCACTGGGCAGGGCAGGGCAGGGCTCACTGGGCAGGGCAGGGCAGGGCTCACTGGGCAGGGCAGGGCAGGGCTCACTGGGCAGGGCAGGGCAGGGCTCACTGGGCAGGGCAGGGCTCACTGGGCAGGGCAGGGCAGGGCTCACTGGGCAGGGCAGGGCTCACTGGGCAGGACAGGGCTCACTGGGCAGGGCAGGGCTCTCTGGGCAGGGCAGGGCAGGGCTCACTGGGCAGGGCAGGGCAGGGCTCACTGGGCAGGGCAGGGCAGGGCAGGTCTCACTGAGCAGGGCAGGGCATGGCTCACTGGGCACGGCAGGGCAGGGCATGGCTCACTGGGCAGGGCAGGGCAGGGCAGACTGGGCAGGGCAGACTGGGCAGGGCTCACTGGGCAGGGCTCACTGGGCAGGGCAGGGCAGGGCTCACTGAGCAGGGCAGGGAAGGGCAGGGCTCACTGAGCAGGGCAGGGCAGGGCTCACTGGGCAGGGCAGGGCAGGGCAGGGCTCACTGGGCAGGGCAGGGAAGGGCAGGGCTCACTGAGCAGGGCAGGGCAGGGCTCACTGGGCAGGGCAGGGCAGGGCAGGGCTCACTGGGCAGGGCAGGGCAGGGCTCACTGGGCAGGGCAGGGCAGGGCAGGGCAGGGCTCACTGAGCAGGGCAGGGCTGACTGCTGCTCATGTTGGTGCAAGAGTCAGAACAACACAGAAGTCATGTGCAGGAAGGAACTGCAGATGCTGGTTTACACCGAAGATAGACACAAACTGCTGGAGTAACTCAGCAGGTCAGGCAGCAAATCATGAGAGGAATAGATCGGGTAGATGCACAAAGTCTCTTGCCCAGAGGTAGGGGAATCGAGAATCAGAGGACATGGCTTTAAGGTGAGGGGGGGGGAAGATTTAAATGGAACCTGAGGGATAACCTTTTCACACAAAGGGTGGTGGGTGTATGGAACGAGCTGCCAGAGGAGTTAGTTGAGGCCTTGAGGTTGAAGAAGGGTCCCGACCCGAAACATCACCTGTTCCTTTTCTCCAGAGATGTTGCCTGATGAGATGCTCCAGCGTTTTGTGTCTGTCTTCACTGCAGAAGTAAGTTCCTTTTTGGACTGTAGGTTGCTGTGTCACAGGAATGGGAAGCCAGGCACATTCCTCTCATCAAAGACAAGGCTAGCTTCTATTACGCTTCAGAGCCGAGGCATTTTGATAGGGATCTCGGAGCAGACTTATCGTCTACATTGGTGGAGACACGGCCCCCCCCCCCCCCCCCCCCCCCCCCCCCCCCCCCGTACAATCCTGCAGACAATATTAATGAGGAATAATTGCTGCAGACTCACAGTCTCTCCAGGAGCATTCGGACCCAGCCGGGACCTTGTTTACACCGTGACTGGAGAAAAAATGTTCTTCAAACCCCAGTGCTCCCTTTTCACTGAAAGGGGGAGAAATTGAGATGCTTGTCTGAAAACTAACAGCGGGAGCACAATGCTGTCAGGCACCACAGCCAGAGAGCAATGTTGAAGTACCATCCACCTCACAGGTGACCCTCGGACTATCCTTGATCGGACTACGCTGGCTTTATCGTGCACTAAACGCTATTCGCTTATCATGTATCTGTACACTGTGAATGGCTCGATTGTAATCGTGCATTGTCTTTCCGCTGACTAGTTAGCAGGCACCAAAGAGCTTTACACTGTACCTCAGCACACGTTGGCAATAAACTATACGGAACTGAACTGAATGCAGACAATTCAAAATGATCTTTTATCAGCTGAGGGTGTTTGTTCTCCCACGCCTGCAGATCACAGTGAGATGAAGAGTAAGGGGCCGCCGCGGCCCAGAGATAACGTGCGCGTTCTCATCTGCATCGAGTCGCTCTGCCAACGGAACACGTGAGTGCCCGGGTTGTTTCTGAGCGCGCTCAGCCTGTTCAGTCGTGTGCACTCTCAGTGCAAGAGGAGGCATGGGTCCAGGCAGACTGTGACACCGTCCGTCCCTGTACAGAGAGACAATAGGTGATGTTTCGGGTCGAGAATCCGGGTTGGAGTCTGAAGAAGGGTCTCGACCCGAAACGTCACCGATTCCTTCTCTCTCCAGGTATGCTGCCAGTCCCGCTGAGTTACTCCAGCATTTTGTGTCTGTCTCCAGTTAGTGGGCTACTCCCTCCTGGGGTACAAACCACACACACACACATGCACACACACACACGTACAAACCACACACACACAAACACACACACACGCGCACACACAGACACACACGTACAAACCACACACATGCACACGCACACACACACACAGACACACACACACATGCACACACACACAGACACACACACACACACACACACGTACAAACCACACACACAGACACGTACACGCACACACACACACACACACACGTACAAACCACACACACACGTACAAACCACACACACACACACGTACAAACCACACACACACACACACGTACAAACCACACACACACACACACACACACGTACAAACCACACACACACACAGACACACACACACAGACACACACACACAGACACACACACACACACACACACACAAACAAACACACACACAGACACAAAAAATGGGGGCCTGGGAGATAAAAGGCAACAAAAAAAACAAAAACAAAAGCCGCAGGACTTTGATTGATAATTCAGTCTGATAGTCGTGGAGTTTGGGGGAGTTGAGTCTTATTATCCTTTGGCTGGGATGCGAGACATCGCAGCCTTGCCAAACAATAAAACTCCCGCAGCAGTTTCTGAAGCTTGTCAGGGTGTGTTCCAGCCCAACTCTCCACCTCTGACCTTCACAACCAGATGCTGACAGTTGCTTCTGGCACTGAGCCCGAGTCAGGATCAGCAATCCACCGATGAGGCTGTCCATCGACGGGATCTACAGGAGGCACTGCCTCAAAAAGGCAGGCAGGCTCATCGAGGTCCCACACCACCTTGGACACTAACCTCGACCTCTAGCTCTCAGAGCACACCAACACCAACACCAGCAGAAGGCTTAGGAAGTTCGGCTTCTCGCCGGCAACTCTCACCAACTTCTACAGATGCACCATAGGAACCATTTTGTCGGGATGCATCACAGCACGGTTTGGGATCAGCTCCGTCCAAGACCGCAGGCAATTGCAGAGAGTTGTGGACACTAGCCCAGAAACATCACACAAACCAACTTCCCTTCCATTGACTCCATCTACACCTCACGCTGCCTCGGCAAGGCCAGCAGCATAATCAAGGACCAGTCTCACCCTGGTCACTCCCTCTTCTCCCCTCACCCATCAGGCAAGAGGTACAGAAGTGTGAAAACGCACACCTCCAGATTCAGGGACAGTTTCTTCCCAGCTGTTATCAGGCAACTGAGCCATCCGACCTACAACAAGGGTGACATTTCGGGTCAAGACCCTTCTTCTTCAGACCCTTCTTCTTGAAGAAGGGTCTCAACCCGAAATGTCACCGATTCCTTCTCTCCAGAGATGCTGCCTGTCCCGCTGGGGCTACTCCTGTTTTTTGTGTCTATCTTTGGTTTAAACCAGCATCTGCAGTTCCTTCCTGCACATAAGAGATAGGAATAGAATTATGCCATTCGGCCCATCAAGTCTGCTCTGCCATTCAACCATGGCTGATCTATCCCTCCTATCCGTACTCAATAACCAACTTCTGCCCAACAACCACCATGCCACTGAAGACTGCACACACCAGCTCAACGAAGAAGTACGAACTTGGTTTCACGAGGGGCTTCTGTTTTCTTTAGCACTAATATTATATTTTATTATTGAATTTTCTGTTTATTTATTGTGCAGTTTAGTTTAGAGATACAGCGCGGAAACAGGCCCTTCGGCCCACCAAGTCCACGCCGACCAGCGATCCCCGCACACTAACACTATCCTACACACACTTGGGACGATTAACAATCATACCAAGCCAATTAACCTACAAACCTGCACGTCTTTAGAGCGTGGGAGGAAACCAAAGAAAAGCCATGCGGGTCACGGGGAGAATGTACAAACTCCCTCCAGACAATCACCCGTAGTCAGGTCTCTGGCGCTGCAAGGCCGCAACTCGACAGCTGCACCACAGTGCCACCCTATCACGTGAGGATTGTGTTTGTAGACCTGTGAGGCTGTTGCAAATAAGGATGTCATTGTTCCGTCCGGGTACATATGACTCTTGACCCTCGCCCACCCCATCTGCCTCAGGAAGATGGACTTCACCCACACTAGACAAACGCCGGCATTTGCACCGGCAGTATGTTGGTGGGTTGGTGGAGCTGCCGCCTCTGGGTGCCTGTGACCTGGGCTCGACCCTGAGCTCAGGTGCTGTCTGTGAGGAGTTTGCACGTTCTCCCCCTGTCTCCACCCGGGGTTTCCTCCCACATTCCAAAAACGCGGGTTGGTTCGTGGCCTCTGTAAATCGCCCCTCGTGTGTCGGGAGTGGGTGAGAAAGTGGGATGACGTGGGACTAGCGTGAACGGGCGGTCGATGGTCGGTGTGGACTCGTTGGGCCGAAGGGCACCAGAATATTTTAACCTGCCAATTTTCAAGCAGTGGAAATATTAGATTTTCAAACGCAATGTATGGTTGATTTTTAGTTGTTGCCATCCTTGCACGCCCTGACTACTTCAGTCTGCTGTGAGTATCTTAAAGTGACCTTCTGCGCTTTGTTTCAATAGACAATAGGTGCAGGAGGAGGCCATTCGGCCCTTCGAGCCAGCACCGCCATTCAATGTGATCATGGCTGATCATTCTCAATCAGTACCCCGTTCCTGCCTTCTCCGCATACCCCCTGACTCCGCTATCCTTAAGAACTCTATCTAGCTCTCTCTTGAATGCATTCAGAGAATTGGCCTCCACTGCCTTCTGAGGCAGAGAATTCCACAGATTCACAACTCTCTGACTGGAAAAGTTTTTCCTCACCTCAGTTCTAAATGGCCTACCCCTTATTCTTAAACTGTGGCCCCTGGTTCTGGACTCCCCCAACGTTGGGAACATGTTTCCTGCCTCTAACGTGTCCAACCCCTTAATAATCTTATACTTGCAGATCGCTTGAAGTCATCGCAGGTCTGGAGAGCAACAGCAAGATATTCACCATCTATGTGCACGGCTTACTTCAGCTACAGGTCAGTGCGTAGCAGTGAGTCGCCCGTGATCCATTCAAAGACAACGTCATGAGCAGCACAGACAGGCTAGACAGTCCGAACCTTTTTCCGCAGGGTGGAAATGGCCGTGGCTTCAAGGGGTGGGAGGGGGGCGAAGTTCAAAGGAGATGTGCGGGACAAGTTCTTTTACCCAGAGGGTGATGGGTGCCCGGAACGCGCTGCCAGGGGTGGTGGTGGTGGAGGCAGGCACAGACCGTGGCATCCAAAGAGGCGTTTGGATCGGCACTGGGGTTGCCAACTTCCTCGCTCCCAAATACGGGACAGGATGACGTCACCCGTCCCCGCGCCCCGCGTGACCTCGCCCAGCCAGCGGCCCACGTGCTCCCGCTCCACCAATGGCGGCCGGCTGGGCGAGGTCACGCGGGGCTCGGGGGCGGTGACGTCACCCTTTGTCCCTTCTTTTGGAAGTTGGCAACCCTACTAATACGGGACTAATACGGGATGTCCCGGCCAATACGGGACAGTTGGCAACCCTAATCGGCACGCGGGTACGCCGGGAACGGAGGGATATGGATCACGTGCAGGCAGATGCGATTCATTTATCTTGGAATTGTTTTCGGCGCGGATATTGTGGGCGGAGTGGCCTATTCCCGTGCTGTACAATGTTCTATGATTGCATAAGTTACTTTAATGTCATTTAAAGCAATGGAATGACTTAGTAACTTTGATACTGTGTGGGGCTACTGCTGTTAGTATTTATTTCAGTACTATGTGTATGGGTTAGGAGCAGGGCTTTTTTTGTGATGTTGTGGTGTAGCAGCATCTCTGAAATGTTAAAAACGAGATTAATATTAATATTAATAATAATAATATTAATATTATGGGCGGCACGGTAGCGCAGCGGTAGAGTTGCTGCTTTACAGCGAATGCAGCGCCGGAGACTCAGGTTCGATCCTGACTGCGGGCGCCGTCTGTAAGGAGTTTGTACGTTCTCCCCGTGACCTGCGTGGGTTTTCTCCGAGATCTTTGGTTTCCTTCCACACTCCAAAGACGTACAGGTATGTAGGTTAATTGACTGGGTAAATGTAAAAATTGTCCCTAGTGGGTGTAGGATAGTGTTAGTGTGCGGGGATCACTGGGCGGTGCGGACTTGGTGGGCCGAAAAGGCCTGTTTCCGCGCTGTATCTGAAATATGAAAAAATATATATATACAGCTAATAGCATCACGTGGCTTATTACCGGCATCTTGACATCAGCTGCTGCATTAAAACTATTGGAGTAACTCAGCGGGACGGGCAACATCTCTGGAGAGAAGCAATGGGTGACGTTTCGGGTCGAGACCCCCCCCCCCCGAGACTGAAGAAAGGTCGTGACCCGAAACGTCACCCATTCCTTCTCTCCAGAGATGCTGCCTGACCCGCTGAGTTACTCTGGCATTTTGTGCCTACCTTCAGTGTAAACCGGCATCTGCAGTTCCTTCCAACACAACCTGATCTGTTCAAAGAAGAAACACTGGTTAAAAAACCCCCTCTCAATGCCTCGCTGTGCGAGACTGAGGTTTCGTGCAAGAGGCAGCAAAGTGGGAAGCCAAAGGTTTAATTGGATAAAAGTGTCGGCAACTAAAGAATCTAAGATAGAAGCGGGTTTGTCTCTGGGCCCAGCGAGGAACTGGCAGTGCAGAGTGCGGGGAACATCTGAAACTGGTTACGTCCAGGTAGACCTGCCCCAGATATCAACAAATGTGCATTGACATGTGCAAAGTTAAAAAGCAACGAGACAATAGACAATAGGTGCAGGAGGAGGCCATTCGGCCCTTCGAGCCAGCCATTCAATGTGATCATGGTTGATCATTCTCAATCAGTACCCCGTTCCTGCCTTCTCCCCATACCCCCTGACTCCGCTATCCTTAAGAGCTCTATCTAGCTCTCTCTTGAATGTATTCAGAGAATTGGCCTCCACTGCCCTCTGAGGCAGAGAATTCCACAGATTCACAACTCTCTGACTAAAAAAGTTTTTCCTCATCTCTGTTCTAAATGGCCTACCCCTTATTCTTAAACTGTGGCCCCTGGTTCTGGACTCCCCCAACATTGGGAACATGTTTCCTGCCTCTAACATGTCCAACCCCTTAATAATCTTATACGTTTCGATAAGATCCCCTCTCATCCTTCTAAATTCCAGAGAGAGATCTGAAACCCAGCAGAACAAAAAACTCCTGCGGTGCCAACAAACGAAATGCACCCTTGCCCTGCCCTGCTCTGCCCGGCCCTGCTTGGCCCTGCCCTGCCCTCCTTGGCCCTGCCCTGCTTGGCCTTGCCCTGTCCGGCCTGGCCCTGCCCGGCCCGGCCCTGCCCTACCCTGCCCTCTGCCCTGCCTTGCCTTGCCCTGCCCGGCCCTACCCTGCCCGGCCCTGCTTGGCCCTGCCCTGCCCTCCTTGGCCCTGCCCTGCTTGTCCCTGCCCTGCCCGGCCCTACCCTGCCCTGCCCTGCCCTCTGCCCTGTCCTGTCCGGCCTTGCCCTGCCCTGGCCTGGCCCTGCCCTGCCCTCTGCCCCCTGCCCTGCCCTGCCCGGCCCTGCCCTGCCCGGCCCTACCCTGCCCTGCCCTCTACCCTGCCCTGCCCTCTGCCCTACCCTGCCCTGCCCTCTACCCTGCCCTGCCCTCTGCCCTACCCTGCCCTGCCCTCTACCCTGCCCTGCCCTACCCTGCCCAGCCCTGGATACTTTAGCAGATTTGGAGTTTTCATGTTTAGTTTAGTTTGGAGATACAGCACGGAAACAGGCCCTTCGG
This sequence comes from Rhinoraja longicauda, assembly GCF_053455715.1. Lineage (NCBI taxonomy): Eukaryota > Metazoa > Chordata > Chondrichthyes > Rajiformes > Arhynchobatidae > Rhinoraja > Rhinoraja longicauda. Next base: position 25,432,569 of record NC_135982.1, on the reverse strand, counting down.
CCCACCGAGTCCGCGCCGACCAACGATCCCCGCACACTTACACTATCCTACACACACGAGGGACAATTTACATTTGCACCAAGCCAATTAACCTACAAACCTGTACGTCTTTGGAGTGTGGGAGGAAACCGAAGATGTCTGGAGGTGTGTGTGTTTTTATACTTCTGTACCTCTTGCCTGATGGGAGAGGGGAGAGGAGGGAGTGAGCGGGTTGAGACTGGTCTCTGATTATGCTGCTGACCTTGCCGAGGCAGCGCGAGGTGCAGATGAAGTCAATGGAAGGGAGGTTGGTTTGCGTGATGGTCTGGGCTGCGTGTGCCTGGAGTTTAATGGACATTTTTCTCTGTGTTTTCCAGGCTGATCAATATACCTCCATCTTTGTGGACAACAGTGCTGGGGCTTCTGTATCCATCCAGAGTGGCTCAGATTTCATGGGTTTACTTGTTGGCGTGTAGCAAGATGTGTCCTGCTAACGAACCTTAATGCCAGCTTAGCGGCACTTAAGACGTGGAAAAACAATGCAAAGGTAGAAGTCCAGAACTGCTGAGGTGAAATAAGACTGGTGTGATCTTGCCATCGGGACTTGTATCCTGGCCATCAAATCTTCATCGGTGTTTAACTCATCTGTATTTCATTCGAGGTGTTTGACTTCGAAAATAAAGACATGCCAAGCGCAAAGATAAAGCCTTCACCTGCAACATTGGACTGCAACACACTGCAGCGATTGTATCGAACTTCCATCAGGACAACACTAGGGAAAGGCTGGTTTTAAACGTTGCTCGGAACAAGACAAAAAACGGATTTTTGATTCAATATCGGCACATCAGTGCCAGGTCAGTGTGGTCTCGGTGGTGTGAGGCATCTTTCAGCTTTAAACATGGCGCTCCCTGTTAACTCTCGGGTGCCTTAGGCGGGCACTCGATTCAGGAGTGATACGAGTCGGACTGCCAAACTGAATGATGTGCTGAGGAACTGGAAATGGACGAATACTTCCTCCAGTGAGTCCAGAAAGAAGCTGTACACTATATCTCAGCGTGCCAACACCAGGCACGATCATTTCTGGAGGCGTATCGCAGTTTTGAAAGGAAGTATCTAGGTTAACTACAAAATTCTGATATATAGAAATAATGACAAGATGTGTAACTTTATATCAACATAATTCCGGGATTTGTAAGTGGTGTTGCAAGCAAGTTCTGTCCCCAACCAAAGCTTTTCTCCGAGTCTGAAGAAGGGCCTCGACCCGAAACGTCTCTCCATCCCTTCTCTCCAGAGATGCTGCCTGTCCCGCTGAGTAACTCCCAGCATTTTGTGTCTGAAAGTTTTTCGTTGTACTTCGGACGGTACACGTGACCATAAACTCAACCGAACACGATAGGGAAATAGAACATGTTTTTCCATCAGTTTAAATGTATGACATTGTGATACAACTTCAAACATTTGTCAACCAAACTGTATAAGATCTGCCGTTCCATCAATACCTTATTTTTAATCTTAATGTAGACCATTGAATCCTTGTTCAGAAACAGATGTGATGAGAATGTCGAGGTTAGATTCTGACCCCCAAGTGGGTATTCCACTGTTACTTGTCATTCTATACGTTGACAATGTTATCCCTTCCCAGCAAAATACTCAAAATGCTCTCCAATGTTTTTTTGCTGCAATATTAAGTATCCACCAAAAAAAGATTGCAAACAAAGTTATTACAAATTGGTAAAGAAAAATTCCTAGCAATATGGTTCATAAGTTCTCGGAGCAGAATTAGGCCATTCGGCCCATCAAGTCTACTCCGCCATTCAATCATGGCTGATCTATCTCTCCCTCCTAACCCCATTCTCCTGCCTTCTCCCTATAACCCCTGACACCCGTACCAAGCAAGAATCTATGTATCTCTGCCTTCAAAATATCCATTGACTTGCCCTCCACGGCCGTCTGTGGCAATGAATTCCATAGATTCACCACTAGAGAACTTCCTCCTCATCTCCTTCCTAAAGGGACATCCTTTAATTCTGAGGCTGTGCCCTCTGGTCCTAGACTCTCCCACTAGTGGAAACATCCTCTCCACATCCACTCTATCCAGGCCTTTCATTATGCAGTAAGTTTCAATGAGGTTCCCCCCTCATCCTTCTAAACTCCAGCAAGTCAATAGACAATAGACAATAAGTGCAGGAGGAGGCCATTCGGCCCTTTGAGCCAGCACCGCCATTCAATGTGATCATTCTCAATCAGTACCCCGTTCCTGCCTTCTCCCTATACCCTCTGACTCCGCTATCCTTAAGAGCTCTATCTAGTGCAGGCCCAGTGCCCATTATGACCATCATATGGGCTTTTGATGCCTTTATTAAAGTATTATCACCTTTAGATCTTAGCAGCTGCCTCAGAACAACAAGGGACTATTTTCTTTGGAGCGTAGAAGGCTGAGGGGTGAACATATTGAGGTGGACAAGATCATGAGGGGCATCCCCCCACACACAATAGAGAATTCTAAAACTAGGGGGCATTGGCTTAAGGTGAGAGGGGCGAGATTTAAGAGGGACCTCAGGGACAATTTTGTCACTCTGAGGGGAGTCTGCATCTGGAATGAGATGCCACAGGAGGCTACAGGAAAGGATGCAATCATGGCTTTTAACAGATATTTGGGGAGATATACGGAGAGGAAGGATTTAGAGGGGTGTGGACCAACTGAGACCAGCCCAGTATGCCAACGTGGCCAGCATGGATCAGATGGGCCGAAGGGCGCGTGTCCATGCTGTAGAGCTCTGAGTCCACATCATGAACATCAACACAGAGCAGCTGGCTCATAAGACTATGTCAGTAGCACAAGTGAAAGGTCTCGACCCGAAACTGGCACTGCCCATTTCCCTTCACGGATGCTGACTGACCCTCTGAGTTCCTCCAACACTTTGATTCTAGCTCCGGGTTCCAGCATTGTTGAACACATTTTTTATTTTCCATTTTTGTGGCAAAGAATTGCCAACATTCCTTGTCTTAAGTGCTCGCGCTGAACCAGGAAATGGACAGAGAGGAATCTAACTCCTCCGGTAGCATTTAAACCTCTTGTATTTTTTCCACTTCTCTGTCGGTGAGGCATAGACAGGGTAGACAGTCAGAATCATTTCCCCAGGGTGGGGGTGACAAAGAGCAGAGGGCATTGTTTTAAGCTGAGGGGGGCAAAGCTTTAAGGACAGGCACACTATGTTGGAGTAACTCAGTGGGACAGGCAGCATCTCTGGAGAGAAGGAATGGGTGACATTCCGGGTCGAGACCAGTCTGTAGAAGGGTCTCGACCCGAAACGTCACCCATTCCTTTTCTCCCGAGATGCTGCCTGTCCCGCTGAGTTACCCCAGCATTTTGTGTTTATTACATAGATAGATTACATAGAAAATAGGCGCAGGAGGAGGCCATTTTGCCCTTCGAGCCAGCACCGCCATTCATTGTGATCATGGCTGATCATCCACAATCAGTAACCTGTGCCTGCCTTCTCCCCATATCCCTTGATTCCGCTAGCCCCCAGAGCTCTATCTAACTCTCTTTTAAATTCATCCAGTGAATTGGCCTCCACTGTCAACAAATTCACAACTCTCTGGGTGAAAAAGTTTATCTTTGGTTTAGTCCAGCATCTGCAGTTCCTTTCTACGCAAAGTTTAAAGGAGACGTGTGGGGCAGGTTCTGGGTGGTGGGGGCCTGGGTGGTGGTGGGGGCAGATGCGATGGTGGTGTTTAAGAGGCTTTTAGTTGGGTGCATGGATATGCAGGGGATGGAGGGATATGGGTCACATGCAGGCAGAGGAGATGCCTTTAACTAGGCATCATGTTCGGCACAGGCATTGTGGGCCGAAGGGCCTGTTCCTGAGCTCCACTGTTCTTGGTTCTATTATTTCTTACTGTAACCTATTTCTCATTCTCTCCCTCTATTTCTCTCTGCCCCTCTCTTGCCTTTTATTTATACCTCGATTTCTGACTTCTCCTCTGGCAGTTTTTACGATCCCATGATTACACGACCAGAACAAAGTAATTGCCGAGAAGGGGGTGATTTGTCCAACTAGTGTAACTAAAGGGAAGTCTTTGCAGACTGCGATTCTTGGGTGACGTACATGCAGTGATTATAAAACGTAAGCCAGCCTATTTTCAGCCCTGGTCAAAAGGGCTTCTGTTGACTGTGTTTCTCTTTTCTTTGCTGGTGTTTGTTAAATCCTGTCAAATTAAACTCTTACAAGCTCCGCGAGACCCTGGGTCCCGACAGCTCTGTTTGACAGACCCTGCACTGAGCAGTGTTCACGACCAGCAGCAGCTCTCTGCCACCCACACTCCAAAACTCCCAGCTCCCACAACCGGCTCCTATTCCAGCACAGTTGCACACCGCTGCCAAGCCCGGTCGGTCTCTCTGAAGTCGCCTTTCCTTTAAGAGAATAAAGGAGAAGCCCTCGAACTCTCCCCCCCCCCCCACCCCCCCCCCCCCCCCCCCCACTATGAGGACATCAGCTATAATTCATAAATGATCGCTAGAGTCACAGAGTGAGACAGCATGGAAACGGGGCCTTCGGCCCAACTTGCCCACGCCGGCCATCCTGTCCCAGTTGCTGCTTTAATAAAAACATCAAGCTCAGGACTTTCTAGTTTCCGTTTCAAAACAGATGCAGGCGCTTGGGTATTGTGGAAGGGAAGTAAGCCTCACAACCCTGGGGAGTTGCTGGAAATGTCCATTTTTATTATCCATGTTCCACATTCTGTGGACGTCACACATTAGGACACGGTGGCGCAGCGGTAGAGTTGCTGCCTCACAGCGCCAGAGACCCGGGTTCCATCCTGACTGCGGGTGCTGTCTGTACGGAGTTTGCACGTTCTCCTGCGTGACCTGCGTGGGTTTTGTCCGGGTGTCTTATATGTTCTAGGAGCAGCATTAGGCCGTTCGGCCCGTCATGAATCACTGGATGTATAGATATAGAATCACTTGGATATAGCTCTTGGGGCTAACGGGATATGGGGAGAAAGCAGGAACGGGCTACTGATTTTGGATGGTCAGCCATGATCATATTGAATGGCGGTGCTGGCTCGAAGGGCCGAATGGTCTACTCCTGCACCTATTTTCCATGTATCTCTGTCTAAGTCTACTCCGCCATTCAATCATGGCTGATCTATCTCTGCCTCTCAACCCCATTCTCCTGCCTTCTCCCCGTAAGGACAGAATGTGTGCTGGTCTTCCAACTACAGGCAGTGAGAAGTCAGAGTCAGCAGAGAAGCAAAGCCCCGTGCAGGGAGTGCAGACGTCCCAGGTTGTGACGCACAACACCAGAAGTTAGAAAATCCAGATAAGTTATTGCGATATGCAAGATAATACTCTGTGGGATCATTCTCATTGTGAAATATGCGATTTGCAATTCTGTTCAAAGCCTTCATTTGGACATTATTGCTATCCGTTGTTGGGAAAGAGGTGGTGGGTAAATTATTGATTGATTGGTTCAGTGATTGAAAGATATAGAGCATGGAAATAAGCTCTTCTGCCCAGTGACGTTAGACACAAAATGCTGGAATAACTCCGCGGGTCAGGCAGCGGCTCTGGAGAGAAGGAATGGGTGACGTTTTCAGGTCGGAACCCTTCTTCGGACTGAAAGATAGGCAAGGAAGCCCCTTTCACACCTCTAGTCCCCCCCCCCCCCCCCCCACGCAACCTCCAACTTTCAGTGTGAAGAAGAGTTTTGACCCGAAACGTCACCTATTCCTTGTCTCCAGGGATACTGCCAGACCCGCTGAGTTACTCCACCATTTTGTGACTATCCTTGGTATGAGCCAGCGTCTGCAGTTCCTTCCAACACTTTCAGCCCACCGGGTCCACGCCGACCATCAATCAGTAGTTCTGTGTTCTCCCACTTTCGCATCCTCTCCCTACACACACTAGTGGCGAATTGTACGTGTGCCAATGAACCTACAAACCCGCACGACTTGGGATGTGGGAGCAATACGTGGATAGGAAAGGATTAGAGGGACACGGACCAAATGCAGGCAAATGGAACCAGCTTAGATGGGCCCAAGGGCCTGTTTCCGCGCTGTATCATTTTATGACACCCGAAAGAAACGCACGCAGTCACAGGGAGAACGTGCAAACTCCACACGGACAGCACCTAATGGACTCGGGTCCATGGCGCCGTGAGGCAGCAGCTCTACCAGCTGCCTAAAATTATAGGTAGACGTAAAATGCTGGAGTAACTCAGCGGGTCAGGCAGCATCTCGGGCACCGCCCCTTCCCCTGACATCAGCCTGAAGAAGGGTCTCGACCCGAACCGTCACGCATTCCTTCTCTCCCGAGATGCTGCCTGACCCGCTGAGCCACTCCAGCATTTTGTGTCTACCTTTGAGTTAAACCAGCATCTGCAGTTCTTTCTTACACATTTTGCCGATCCACTGCGAAATCTTCTCAAGGTATGCCTCAAATTATATTTTGGATGATCAAAATGGTTCCAACTCTCTCCGCCTACACCTCACCTCTACTCCTCTTTGAATTAAGTACCAAGATATAGTTTATGTCTGCCTGATGTCCCAGAACTATGAAATGTTCAATCGCACATGTCCTATTGTGTGTGTACGTATGTGTTTATAATGCCCTTGCTTGGAGAACTAAGATAACTAATGTATAGATCTATTTATTCTTACATACACCCACACATGCCAAAACGTATATGTCCCACACCCACGCATATATATAAATTAATTTGTATACTTTTATGTATTTTGCAACTCTTTTAAATCATTTACTTTATTCATGAACGTATATAAAATATTTCAATTATATTTGATTTTGTCTTTGTTTTCTTTCACCGTCTAATTTGGGTGGCGCAGCGGTAGAGTTGCTGCCTTACAGCGCCAGAGACCCAGGTTCGATCCTGACTACGGGTGCTGTCTGTACGGAGTTTGCACGTTCTCCCCGTGACCTGCGTGGGTTATCCCTGGGTGCTCCGGTCTCCTCCCACACTCTAAAGGCGTGCGGGTCTGTAGGTTGATTGGCTTCAGTAAAGACTGTAGATTGTTCCCAGTGTGTGTAGAATAGTTGTTAGTGTGCGGGGATCGCTGGTCAGCGCGGACTAGATGGGCCGAAGGGACTGTTTCCGCGCTGTATCTCTTAAACTAAACTAAAAAAGCTAAACTAATTCTGTATAACTAAGGTTAGCATTGGGTGTATTTAACGTTTCGATTATTCCCAACAGTCTAAAGTTATAATAATTATATTCAGTGGATTCATTATCACAACATAAAATTGAGAAGACCTCTACTACATTTAATTGAAACTGTGATGCGACATGCAACTGACGATGTTTTAAGAGGAAAATGTTTTTTAGAGTTTTTCAATAGCTTACCTGGAGAACATGGATAGGTGATGCTTTGGCTCCGGATCGCATCACCTTTCCACGTTCTCATGGGATGCTAAGTTTGTAAGTGATAGGAGCAGAATTAGGCCATTCGGCCCATCAAATCTACTCTGCCATTCAATCGTGGCCGATCTATCTCTGCCTCCTAACTCCATTCTCCTGCCCTCTCCCGATAATCAAGCTACCTGGCCCGCTGAGTTACTCCAGCACATTGTCGTGCCTTTCCTTGGTAAACATGCACCTGCAGTTCTTTGCTTCTACACGGTGACTTTACCTGGAGTGCTGAGGGCGTGATTACTGAGATCCATCGCCGGTGCACGAGCCTCTGGTTCAAATCCCAATGATTAGTTTAGTTTAAAGATATAGTGCGGAAACAGGCCCTTCGGCCCACCGAGTCTGTACTGACCAGTAGTTTCCCCCGCACTTACACTAACCTACACACACACCAGGAACAATTCACTATTTTACCAAAGCCAACTAACCTATAAAGCTGCACGTCTTCGGATTGTGGGAGGAAACTGGTGCACCCTGAGAAAGCCCACGCAGGTCACGGGCGAGAACGTGCAAACTCCATACAGGCAGCACCCGTAGTCAGGATGGAACCCGGGGCTCTGGCGCTGTGAGGCAGCAACTCTACCGCCGTGCCACCGCGCCTCACCCCCGGATACTGATCTACGATCGTGCAGACTGAGAAGCTGCTTAGCTCTGGTTTCCCAGGATTTAGTCAAACTGTTCGGCAGCTAAAATTGGTGAAATATGATTCCACGGCTTCTGGCAATGATGGCGTGGTTGATCCCACAGAGGGATGCACGTGCATTTGGAAAGATTGTCAATTGTCCGTAGTGTGTGTAGAATAGTGTTACTGTGTGGGGATCGCTGGTCAGCCCGGTGCAAGTGGGAGGGTGGCACCACGTTGAGCTGCGAGAGAGAGTCATCATAAGTCATCATACGTAATCGGAGCAGAGTTAGGCCATTCGGCCCATCAAGTCCACTCCGCCATTCAATCATGGCTGATCTATCTCTCCCTCCTAACCCCATTCTCCTGCCTTCTCCCCTCGCGCTTATTCATAAAGTTCTCGGCGTTGTGAGGATGGCACGGTGGCGCAGCGGTAGAGTTGCTGCCTTACAGCGAATGCAGCGCCAGAGACCCGGTTCAATCCTGACTACGGGTGCTTGTCTGTACAGAGTTTGTACGTTCTCCCCATGGCCTGCGTGGGTTTTCTCCGAGAGCTTCGGTTTCCTCCCACACTCCAAAGATGTGTTGGCTTGGTATAAATGTAAATTGTCCCGTGTGTGTGTAGGATCGGATCGTGTTAGTGTCGGGGGATCGCTGGTCGGTGTGGACTCAATGGGCCGAAGGGCCTGTTTCCGCACTGTATCTCTAAACCAAAACTAATTGGAGTGCACTGGTTGAATAGACAACGTCCAATGTCTGCAATCATTGACGTGATTTATGGTACTCATGCTGGGTCTCTCAAGGTCCCCAACGGGTCTCCAAGGTAGAGTTGGAAAAAGCTGGAGTAAACTCAGCGGGTCAGGCAGCATCTCTGGAGAGAAGGAATGGGTGACGTTTCGGGTCCAGACCCTTCATCAGGCGCCAAGGTCTCCAAGGCGTCAGGAGCAGAGGCGAGGATGGTACACTGGGTTAATTTTTAATTAAAAAAAAAAAATTAATCAAAAAATCTATTCAATTATTAAAAATGATATTTACAATGCAATGAAACAAAACATAACCCGCCACCATAATACAAGATAAACAAATATACTACATGAACTACTATACAACTATCTTACCCTCCTTGTCAAGGACGCATTCAACCCCCTGCGGTGCCCAGCGGTCCCAGAAATCCCCCAGGGTTCCCGTGGACAGCACGTGGTCCCTCTCCAGCACCACCCGGGCCCGGACGTAACCCCGGGAAAGGGGCAGGCAGCCGGCTCGGGCAGAGCCCTCTTCCGCCTGGCGCCGTGACTCGCGGATGGCCAGCTTGGCCAGGCCCAGGAGCAACCCAACCATGACATCCTCAGCCCCCCTGCCCTCTCCCCTACGCACAGGGTGTCCACAGATGAGGATGGTGGGTGAGAAACGCAGCCAGAAGGCAAGGAGCAGCCCCTTTAGATAATGGGACAGGGGCTGCAACCTCACACACTCCATGTACACGTGGAACACAGACTCAGACATGCAAGCTGGCAGCGTGTTACAACACGACCACTCCACCTCGTGAGAAACGTCAGCGCACGGGGGCTTGTTTACGTGACAGATCGGCCGTGGTGTCAGCAGGGGCGCGAGGAGGAGGCGGTGGGAGTGACCGAGTTTCAATGCCTGTGGCCCCCCCATTGATCAGCCTCCTGTTCACGCTCTGGGCTGTGCTGGAGCGCCCTAGAATGAGAGATGATAACCCCGGGGGGAATGTTACGGGCTGGAGAGCATAGCTTTCAGCTGGCAGGACTCAGAGTTTAAAGGAGATGCTTGGGCAGGGTCCTTTTACACAGAGGGTGGTGGACTGGACACGCTGTCTGGGGTGGTGGTTGAGGCTTTTAGATCGACACATGGATATGTGGGGAATAGAGGGATATGGATCATGTGCAGGCAGGTGAGATTAATTCAACGGCATAATGTTCAGCACAGACATTGTGGGCCGAAGGGCCAGTTCCTGTGCAATATAAGGGTCTTGAGTGATCCAGCGTGGAAACAGGCCCTTCGGCCCAGCATGCCCACACGGACCAACATGTCCCATCTACACTCGTCCTACCTGCCTGCGTCTGCCCCATATCCCTCTAAACCTGTCCTATCCAGGTACCTGTCTAAATGTTTCTTAAATGTTGCGTTAGTACCTGCCTCAACTACCTCCTCTGGCAGCTTGTTCCATACACCCACCACCCTTAATGTGCTTAAGTTACCCCTCAGGTTCCTATTAAATCTTTCCCCTCTCCACTTAAACCTATGTCATTTGATTCTTGATTCCCTACTCTGGGCAAGTGTCTATCCGATCCATTCCACGCAAGAGGAATATACAGTATTTTCTCCGAGTGTTTAATTTTCAATATATGCACGTTCCATTGTTACAATGTGCGTCTACCCGATCTAATTTTGACCTAACCTCTCATGATTTTGTACTGTACTATGTTCTATGATATTTGCGTCAGGTTTTAATGAATTGGACGGAAATCTGTTTAATCCTCTCATGAACTTATTCCCTCTCTATTCCTGCATCATCCTCCACCATTCCTTAACCCCGGCCTGCTTGTTATCATCTCTCCCACTCTGTGGAATTCCTTTGCCAAACCACTCCCAATCTGCAACATCATCTCCTCTTTTGAAAACATCTTTAAAACTCGGCCCTTTGACCCAGCTACCGGGCAGCCACCATATAAACCCGAAGCATCGCCCATCCATGGCCTCCGCAGATGCTGTCTGACCCGCTCAGTCACTCCAGCACTTTGAGTTCTATACATGATGTAAACATCTTCTCCAGTCTGATGCCTATTAAGCTTCTCAGAGGTATGTGGGAGTGGTTTTGGATGCTAAAGTGCAGCCAGCAAATAAACGCAAGAAGTTTGTGTAGGCAGGAACTGCAGATGCTGGTTCAAACCAAAGACAGACGCAAAAAAGCTGGAGTAACTCGGCGGGACAGGCAGCATCTCTGGAGAGAAGGAACGGGTGACGTTTCGGGTCAGGACCCGTCTGAAGCAGCGGTCTCGACCCGAAACGCCTTCTCTCCAGAGTCACTGCCTGTCCCGCTGAGTTACTCCAGCATTTTGTGTCTTAATGTAAGAAGTTGGGGGGGGGGTTTTGGTTCCGGGCTTTAGTGAGAGACAATGTAAACGTTTCTGAAACATCTCGCCTGCCCCAGTGTGAGGGACTCAACTCTCTTGTAAAGGGGCAAGACCCCTCGGCCTCACTGCCTTCAATGCAGAAGCACTGAGTGAGTTAACCAGGTACAAATGGATCACTTGGAAAGGAGAAGGATAAGGAATGTTTATTCCACTCTTGGCCCGGTTCCCAGTGCCATGAATTCTTCTGCTCACACGTTATAAGGATGGAGCTGTAGGAGTGTTTAAGTCATGACTGAATTGTTGATCGGACAGAACCTGATACCATTCGCTTTCAATTGAGGCGAACGGTTGGAGAGGCACAGCAGAGCTACGCAAATCATCCCACTGTCTCTCTCCCTCCGATCCAGTCCACAGTCAAGAGTCAAGTGACAGTTTCATCGTCATATGTTCCGACGGCGGACAAATGTAACTCCTACTTGCAGCAGCACAGCAGGTCTGTCTAGCGTCGCCAACTGTCCCATATTAGCCGGGACATCCCGTATTTTGGGCTTGGTTGGTTTGTTCCGTACTATGGGGCCCACCCTTGTCCCGTATTGGGAGGGTTGCCAACTTCCTCGCTCCCAAATAAGGGACAAAGGGTGACGTCGCCGCCCGCCCCGCGCGCCCCACGCGACCTCACCCAGCCAGCGGCCACGTGCTCCCGCTCCACCAATGGCGGCCGCCATTGGTGGAGCGGGAGCACGTGGCCGCTGGCTGGGTGAGGGCGCGCGGGGCGGCGACGTCACCCTTTGCCCCTTATTTGGGAGCGAGGAAGTTGGCAACCCCTCGGTCTGCAGCACAATAGACATAGATATACTGCCGACACGAAATGCTGGGGTAACTCAGGCAGTGTCTCTGGAGAGAAGGAGCAGGCGACGTTTCAGGTCGAGACGCCACCTTCAGAAACCGCGCGAGGGTCTCCTCAACCCTTCTCTCCAGAGATGCTGCCTGCCCCGCCGAGGTGCTCCAGCATTTTGTGTCTTATCTTCGGTGTAAACCAGCGCCTGCAGTTCCTTCCTGCGCAAGGTGCCCGTTATCTGAATGGTGGCCGATTAGGAGAAGGGGAGATGCAACGAGACCTGGGGGTCGTGGTGCACCAGTCATTGAAAGTAGGCATGCAGGTGCAGCAGGCAGTGAAGAAAACGAATGGTATGTTGGCATTCATAGCGAGGGGATTTGAGTTTAGGAGCAGGGAGGTTCTGCTGCAGTTGTACAGGGCATTGGTGAGACCGCACCTGGAGTATTGCGAACAGTTTTGGTCTCCTAATCTGAGGAAAGACATTCTTGCCATAGAGGGAGTACAGAGAAGGTTCACCAGATTAATTCCTGGGATGGCAGGACTATCATATGAAGAAAGACTGGATAGACTCGGCTTGTACTCGCTGGAATTTAGAAGATTGAGGGGGGATCTTATAGAAACTTACAAAATTCTTAAGAGGTTGGACAGGCTAGATGCAGGAAGATTGTTCCCGATGTTGGGGAAGTCCAGAACAAGGGGTCACAGTTTAAGGATAAGGGGGAAGTCTTTTAGGACCGAGATGAGAACGTTTTTTTTCACACAGAGAGTGGTGAATCTGTGGAATTCTCTGCCACAGAAGGTAGTTGAGGCCAGTTCATTGGCTATATTTAAGAGGGAGTTAGATGTGGCCCTTGTGGCTAAAGGGATCAGGGGGTATGGAGAGAAGGCAGGTACGGGATACTGAGTTGGATGATCGGCCATGATCATATTGAATGGCGGTGCAGGCTCGAAGGGCCGAATGGCCTACTCCTGCACCTATTTTCTATGTTTCTATGTTTCTAAGACACACGGACAATGTATGTGGACGGCACAGCGGTGCAGCGGGTGGTGCTGCTGCCTCACGGTACCGGGGAATAATCCTGCACGCTATTCCAGTGCTCTCACTGACAGATATGTGAAGTTTGCAGCCAGTTAGGGGGCTTGGTTTTCTCCAGGTCCCACTGCCTCCGAGACTCTCCCACAGTTCTACCTGCAGACCCTTTGCTGGGGGTGAGCCAGAGGGTATAAATTTCCCCGAGAACCTCGAGTGAACCCACAGACAGACCCAGAAAAATATTTTCACAAAGACCAGGTAGACGACTGTATGGAGGTTTTTTTTTCGCTGTCAAATAAAAACATTGGTAACATGATCCATCCTTGGGCGTCCGTACGGACTTGATGCGAGACAGGACTAAGCCTGTTTTAGGAGGTGTAAAGTATTGCAAAGACATCAGTCTTTTATTGCTGCCTGAATATCGTTGCAGCTCCAATTCCCCAGAATCAAGTTAAAACATGAAATTAAATCCAAATGTTGGGATCGCTGAAGCATTGTTGTGTCGGTGAATGCAAAATATTTCATTAAATGTTCCGTTCTGAGACCGAGACGTGGAGGCGCGGTGGCACAGCGGTAGAGTTGCTGCCTCACAGCAGCGCCAGAGGCCCGGGATTGATCCCGACCGTGGGTGCTTGTCTGTACGGAGTTTGTACGTTCTCCCCGTGACCACGTGGGTTTTCTCCGGGTGCTCCGGTTTCCTCCCACACTCCGAAGACGTGCAGGTTTGTAGGTTAATCGGATCCGGTAAAAAATTGTCCCTAAATTGTGTGTAGGATAGTGCTCGTGTATACGGGGCAGATCGCTGGTCGGCACGGACTCAATGGGCCGAAGGACATGTTTCCACATTGTATCTCTAAACTCTAAACTAAAACTCGAAAGATGCTGCCTGACCCGCTGGATTCCTGAATCTTAGTTCCCAGAGATGGAATTAATATTGAGTGATGTTCGATCGCTGGTTAAACTGAATGGTACTAAAATAATGTTCATTCCGTTTAGGAATTCCTGGTGTTTCCAAATCTAACTGTTTCAGTCTGAATATATTCAGAACATTAGTGATTAATATCCCACCTCGGGTTAAATAAAAGTAAAGCTGAAAGACGTATTGAACTTGTGTAGGAAATAACTTCAGATGCTGGTTTAAATCGAAGGCAGACACAAAATGCCGGAGTAACTCAGCGGGACAGGCAGCATCTCTGGAGAGAAGGAATGGGTGACGTCTCGGGTCGAGACCCTTCTTCAGTCTTGTTGAACTTTAGCTTAGAGGCACAGGCACCTCGGCCCCCCGAGCCCACCGGACCATCGATCTCCCGCTCACAATAGTTCCATGTTATCCCACTTTCTCATCCACTCACTACATACTAGGGGGCAATTTACAAAGGGCCAATTAACCTACAATACCCACACCTCTTTGGGATGTGGGAGGAAACCGAAGCTCCTGGGGGAAAACCCACGTGGTCCCAGGGAGAACGTAGAAGGGAACCGAAGCGCCCGGACGAAACCGGGTCACGGGGAGAACGTGCAAACTCCACACAGACAGCACCCGAGGTCAGGGTGGAACCCGGGTCTCTGGCGCTGAGAGGCAGCGGCTCTACCCGCTGCACCACTCTGCCGCCTGTGAGAAGGAAGCTGTTTTCCTAATAGTGACACATACGCACTAACAAAGTGAAGAGGAAGTTTGCATCTGTATCTTGTCAAAATAATGTCATTGTTGGTCATTTTAGCTGCTGGCATGTTGTTGCTGGGTTGAATGACATCTTGGAAATGTGTGGATGTGGTTAAAGTTATCGGGATACATGGTCTGTGATGGGCATTGGCCCTGAAGTGGACTTTTTCTGGATAATATCTTAAGGACCGGTCTCACCCACGCAAAGTTTCATGGTTGGGTTGGGAGTTGAAGGGAAGCTATAAAGAGTCTTTAAATCACTTCTCCAGAAATCAAGGAAATGTTTCAAAGAAAATGAAAGAAACATGAAAAGCCAAGGGAAAAGGTTCAGTACTCGAGCAAGTGGGATTAAGAGTTATAAATTACCAGCTTGACAACGTATGGTTTAAGTCGAAGATGGACACGAAAAGCTGGAGTAACTCAACGGGTCAGGCAGCACCCTGTTTCGGGTCGAGACCCTTCTTCAGACTTTAAATCTCCGCATTCACTGAGAGGAGGGTGGGACTTCTACACAAGTGGTTAAAATGGGTGGAATAAAACATAGCTGAAGGGTGAAAATCTCTCTGAACGTGTACCATGGACTTTGGTTGAAGAAGTTGGAGAAAAAAAACCAAGGAACTGCAGATGCTGGTTTACAACAAAAAAAAGTGCTGGAGTAACTCAGCGGGTCAAGCTGCATTCCTGGAGACCGTGGACAGGTGACGTCTCTGATCTGGATCCTTCTTCAAACTGGTTGTTTTTGGGAGCTCAATTGGCCTGCATTTGACAGCCCTTTTAGGCGTATTTACTTTAGACTTTAGAGAGGCAGCGTGGAAACAGGCCCTTCGGCCCACCGATCACCAGGCCTGTTCAGCTGCTGGAAGTCAGCATTTCATTGTTCTCATAGAGTGGTACAGCGTGGAAACAGGCCCTTCGGCCCAACTTGCCCACACTGGCCAACATGTCCCAGCTACACTAGTCCCACTTGCCTGTGTTTAGTCCATATCCCTCCAAACTTGTCCTCTCCATGTACCTGTCTAACTGTTTCTTAAATGTTGTTTATAATCCCTGCCTCAAATACCTCCCCTGGCAGCTTGTTCCACACACCCACCACCCTTTGTGTGAAAAAGTTACCCCTCAGATTCCAATTAAATCTTTTCCCCTTCACCTTAAACCTATGTCCTCTGGTCCTCGATTCGCCTACTGTGGGCAAGAGACTGTGCATCTACCCGATCTATTCCTCTCATGATTTTCTATACGTTGTTGGTACAGATTACAATTATACACTCTTGACCCATGACTCTGTACCTTTGGCCTAGTACAAGCTTTGTGTCTTTGGTCAGCATGAACAGAGCGAGTAAGATGGGGAGTAATGAGGTATCAGAACCTTTGATGGCCTTCTGTGTCTTTGTGTTGGTGTGATGCAAGACAGAGGTCACAGCCTCAGAATTAAAGGACGTTCCTTTAGGAAGGAGATGAGGAGGAATTTCTTTAGTCAGAGGGTGGGGAATCTATGGAATTCTTTGCCACAGAGGGCTGTGGAAGCCAAGTCAATGATAGTTTTAAGGCAGAGGCAGATAGATTCTTGATTAGGGGGGTTGTGGGGAGAAGGCAGGAGAATGGGGTTAGGAGGAAGAGATGGATCAGCCATGATCGAATGGCGGAGTGGACACAATGGGCCGAATGGCCTAATTCTGCCCCTTTCACTTACGAACAGGCAAGAGACAGTTGTACCTGCTGAGGGAGGTGGTGCCTTCCCCTGTGGTTCTAGAAAGGTCCACCATGTCTATTCTGGTCAAATCATTGTGTTGTTTCCTGCAGCGTACCCAGGCACAGAGGCAGATATTTCAATGCAAGGAACTGCAGATGCTGGTTTACAAACAACAGTCAGCTTACGGAAAGGGAATGATCTTGCCATCGACATTATCATCTCCAAAGGTATTAAATTATCTCCAGACAGTTTCTGGCTGCCATCGGGAATTTTAATCTAAAACCAAAACTCGCCAAAGCCTGACCTAGAAATCAAATTGATCCCATATGATTCATTTTTTTTTATTTCATTGAAGTTCCCAACAAAAGAGCCTGTTGTGCATCTGCCAGCTCTTTGTTAAAATGGTCCACACCTCATCTCAGGGCCCAGCCATCACTCTGTAGACCTGTAGTTTCCTTTGTATCAGGTACTTCAATATTTTAGTTTAGTTTAGTTTAGTTTAGTTTAGTTTAGAGCAAAAGCGCGGAAACAGGCCCTTCGGCCCACTGGGTCCGTGCTGACCAGCGATCCCCGCACACTAGTCAAGTCAAGTCAATTTTATATGTATAGCACATTTAAAAACAACCCACGTTGACCAAAGTGCTGTACATCAGTTCGGGTACTAAGAACGAACATACAATGGCACACAAACATAACAGCACATACATAAACAATTCACAGCGCCCCCTCAGAGGGCCTCAAACGCTAGGGAGTAGAAATAGGTTTTGAGCCTGGACTTAAAGGAGTCGATGGAGGGGACAGTTCTGATGGGGAGAGGGATGCTGTTCCACAGTCTAGGAGCTGCAACAGCAAAAGCGCGGTCACCCCTGAGCTTAAGCCTAGACCGCGGGATAGTGAGTAGCCCCAAGTCGGCCGACCTGAGGGACCTGGAGATAGAGTGGTGGGTTAGAAGATTTTTGATATGAGGGGGGAGGCAAGCCCGTTTAGGGCTTTGTATGTGAATAGGACTAGCACTATCCTACACACACTGGGGACAATTTACATTTATACCAAGACAATTAACCTGTAAACCTGTACGTCTTGGAAGTGTGGGAGGAAACTGGAGATCCCGGAGAAAACCTGGGTCACAGGGAGAACATATGTGGTGTATGGAGAGAAGGCAGGAACGGGATACTGATTGTGGGTGATCAGCCATGATCACATTGAATGGCGGTGCTGGCTTGAAGGGCCGAATGGCCTACTCCTGCACCTATTGTCTAGTGTCTATTGTCTGTGCGGCACGGTGGCGCAGCGGTAGAGTTGCTGCCTTACAGCGCTTGCAGTGCCAGAGATCTGGGTTCAATCCCAACTAGCCAATAGGTGCTGTCTGTACGGAGTTTACGTTCTACCCATGAACGCGTGGGTTTTCTCCGAGATCTTTGGTTTCCTCCCACACTCCAACAATGTACAGTATGTAGGTTAATTGGCTTGGTGTATGTGCAAATATGTCTCTAGTGTGTGTAGGATAGTGTTAACGTGCGGGGATCGCTGGTCGGCGCGGACTCGGTGGGCCGAAGGGCCTGTTTCCGCGCTGTATCTCTAAACTAAACTACACGATTAAAATAAATTTGTGTCACATCTCACGTTATTGTCAAAAACCAATAATGAAGAACTGAACTAACTAAGTGTACAAACTCCGTACAGACAGCACCCGTAGTCAGGATGGAACCCGGGTCTCTGGCGCTGTGAGGCAGCAACTCTACCGCTGCGCCACCGTGCTGCCCTTAGTGCCAGCACAGAGCAACAACGTGCCTTTTAACCGAAGCGCAGCAAAGGCAGACTGATGGAGGGCAAGGATTCTTGCTGAAAGATCGGTCGTCGATTGTGAGTCTAATGGATTTTCTTTCTAATCTTCCCCTTGATAGACAGGTTGGGGTCTCCTGAGAAAGTTTACCGGGTTTGTTTTGATTCTTCGCGAAGCTCAAGCGACTAGGAATTGCGGCTCTTTAACAAAACGCATCGGTCTTTCCCCTCTGTGATGCGATTGGGGTTAATCCCCTCCATCTAACTGAATAAACTGATTCCAGCATTCATCATATCCTTTCACATCGTTCAAGGACGATGCGCTCCTGTGTCTGGGCTGTTAGGCTGACTAAATGTACCAAAGAAAAGACATGGCCACACTAACCATTAACGCAAAGAACAGGGAGAGGGAGAGGGAGAGGGAGAGGGAGAGGGAGAGGGAGAGGGAGAGGGAGAGGGAGAGGGAGAGGGAGAGGGAGAGGGAGAGGGAGAGGGAGAGGGAGAGGGAGAGGGAGAGGGAGAGGGAGAGGGAGAGGGAGAGGGAGAGGGAGAGGGAGAGGGAGAGGGAGAGGGAGAGGGAGAGGGAGAGGGAGAGGGAGAGGGAGAGGGAGAGGGAGAGGGAGAGGGAGAGGGAGAGGGAGAGGGAGAGGGAGAGGGAGAGGGAGAGGGAGAGGGAGAGGGAGAGGGAGAGGGAGAGGGAGAGGGAGAGGGAGAGGGAGAGGGAGAGGGAGAGGGAGAGGGAGAGGGAGAGGGAGAGGGAGAGGGAGAGGGAGAGGGAGAGGGAGAGGGAGAGGGAGAGGGAGAGGGAGAGGGAGAGGGAGAGGGAGAGGGAGAGGGAGAGGGGGAGAGGGAGAGGGAGAGGGAGAGAGAGAAAGGGGTCTTAGTTTAGTTTAGTGAGCTACAGTGAGGAAAGAGGCCCTTCGGCCCACCAAGTCCGCACCACAGTGGCACAACTGGCACCTCACAGCTCCAGATGGTGTACGGGCGATCGCCATCTGGAGCTGTGAGGTGCCAGTTGTGCCACTGTGATGCCCAAGTACCTACAGTAAGTTTAGTTTAGTATAGTTTAGAGATGCAGTGCGGAAATGGGCCCTTTGGCCCACAGAGTCCACGACAGCTGGCGATCACTAGCACTATCCTACACACCGGGGACCATTTACAATTCATAGAAACCAATTAACCCACAAGCCTGCCTGCACGTCCTTGGAGCGTGGGAGGAAACCGGAGAAACCCCACGCAGGTCACGGGGAGGACGTGCAAACTTTGTGCAGACAGCATCCATGGTCGGGATCGAACCCGGGTCTCCGGCGCTGTAAGGCAGCAACTCTACCGCTCTACATGCCCAGATGGTTGAGACGCACAGCGCAACCACAGGCCTGGATGGGGTGGATGTGGAGAAGATGTTTCCACTAGTGGGGTGGCCTAGGACCAGAGGTCACAGCCTCAGCACTAAATGACATTCCTTTAGGAAGGAGATGAGGAGGAATTTCTTTAGTCAGAAGCTGGTGAATCTGTGAAATTCTGCCACAGAAGGCTATGGAGGCCAAGTCAAGGCAGAAATAGATAGATTCTTGAATAGTACGGGTGTCAAGGGTTATGGGGAGAAGGCAGGAGAATGGGGTTGGGAGGGAGAGATAGATCAGCCATGATTAAGTAGACCTGATGGGCCGACTGATCTAATTCTGCTCCTATCACTTATAAACATGAACCATGAGGGTGGTGGAGGGCAGTGACCATGATGTGGAAGGATCTGACGTATTATGTGGTTGTGGTAGCCTGGGTCTGGGTTAAGGTCATAAGGAATAGGAGTAAAATTAGGCCATTCGGCCCATCAAGTCTACTCCGCCATTCAATCATGGCTGATCTATATCTCCCTCCATATCTCCATGTCTGCCGCTCCCCTGACTCTCAGTCTGTATTCTGTGCCCAGGCGGAGTGGGATGGGGGTGGGATTCTCGCATAGAGAGGAACCGAAGAGCTTTATGGCATGAGAAAAGGCCATTCGGTCCATCGTATTCACGATAGCCCAAACAGGAAGTGGATGTGCTGGGTGGTGAGTTGGTCCATCAATTAATAAGCGATAAGAACAGAATTAGGCCATTCGGCCCATCAAGTCTACTCCGCCATTCAATCATGGCTGATCTATCTCTCCCTCCTAACCCCATTCTCCTGTTGAAAGAGAGAGAAGGGTCTTAGTTTAGTTTGGTTTAGTTTAGAGTTCCTCAAGCCCTCTTGAAATAAATGCTCGTGTTGAGTTTGCTTTCTTTCCGACCGATTCGACTTACAAATTCACTTTTTGGGAATCCTGCAGCAGCACTCCCAAGTGCCTTTGCACTTCCGGTTTCTGGATTCTCTCCCCAATTTCTGGGTTAAAACGCGGCGGTGGTCACGGAGCGCAGGAGTAAGGACGGAGGGGGAGCAGCGATAGAGGCTGTTGTAGAGAGAGGAGGAGGACCTCCAAAGCAGGAGCAGACAAGACGTGTCGGGTGGAACTGCAGATGTTGGCCAGCTTTTTGTGGCCACAGCCCACATGTGTTTTCTACATTTCCTTGTACGTTGTCTGCTTTGATCTGTCGTTTTCACACCTTACCCTTCCATATCTCCAGTTTTCCTCTCCCCTGGCTCTCAATCTGAAGGGTCTCGACCCGAAAAGTCACCCATTCCCTCTCTCCAGAGATGCTGCCTGTCCCGCTGAGTTACGCCACCATTTTGTGTCTATTATCTTCAGTGTAAACCAGCATCTGCACTTCCTTCCTACACATCTTAAATGCCACTGTCGCTTATGCCTCCATCAGAATTTCTTGCGACACCAATCAGCCAAAACATTATGACCATCTGCCTAATATGCTGTTGGTCCTCCGTGTGCAGCCCCATACGCAGCAGGGTGCGATGCACTGTGTATTGTTCACATTTCTCCCGTGACCACCATTAACATTTTCTGTGACTTGTGCCACAGTCGACCTTCTGTCGGTTCGGACCAGACGGGATAGCCTTCGTTGCCCTTGCGCATCGATGAGCCTTGGGCGCCCAACACCCTGCCTGTTGCCGGTTTGTGGTTTGTCCCTCCTCGGACCGCTGTCGGTCGGTACTAACCACTGCTGACCGGGAGCACCCCACAAGCCTTGCCGTTTCAGAGATGCTCTGACCCAGTCGTCTGGCCATTACAATTTGGCCCTTGTCAAAGCCGCTCTGGTCTTTACTCCTGCCCATTTCTCCTGCATCCAACACATCAACTTCAAGAACTGACTGTTCACTTGCTGCCTAATATATCCCACCCCTTGACAGGTGCCATTGCAACAAGATAATCAATGTTATTCACTTCGCCTGTCAGTGGTCAAAATGTTTTGGCTGATCGGTATATACTTTCTATGAATAAAGATTAATTGTGCAAATTAAGAATTAAAAAAATTCTTAACCCCATGGTGTTTCACGGTACAAAGGATTAATTTGAGGTGGTAAACAACTTATAGGGACCTGCAGAGAAGGGTGGTGAATCTGTGGGATTCATTGCAGAAGGCTGTGGAGGCCGTCAATTATAATTTTAAGGCAGAGATAGATTGATTCTTGATTAGTATATGGGGACAGGGGTTATGGGGAGAAGGCAGGGGGGTATGGGGTTAAGAAGGAGAGATCGATCAGCCATGATTGAATGGCGGAGTAGACTTGATGGGCCGAATGGCCTAATTCTGCTCTTATCGCTTATTAACTGATGAACCAACTCACCACCCAGCACATCCACTTCCTATTTGGGCTATCGTGAATGCAATGGACCGAATGGCCTTTTCTCATGCCATAAAGCTCTTTGGTTCCTCCCTCTGCGTGAATCCCACCCCCATCCCACTCCGCCTGGGCACAGAATACAGACTGAGAGTCAGGGGAGCGGCAGACATGGAGATAAGGATGGGTAAGGTGTTAAACGGGAGATCAAAGGTGATGCTGATCAAGGCTCATTGATGGGAAGGCAACAACGAGGCATATTGTATCAGTGAACGATGATCTATTCCACATTTACCTTGATCCCGTCCCCTTTGATATCCTGTTTCACACATTACCCTTCCTTATCTCTATGCCTCCCTCTCCCCCTGGCTCTCAGTCTGAAGAAGGGTCTCGGCCCGAAACATCGCCTATTCCTTCTCTCCAGAGATGCTGCCTGACCCGCTGAGTTACTCCAGCATTTTGCCTCTATCTTCGGCGTAAACCGGTATCTGCAGTTCCTGCGCACAGAATGCCAGGTAATAATCTGCACCACATTTCAACCATGTCTAGTCACGCTCAGATCTCTCATTGATCCAATTTAGGTTCTTGAAAGCCCAAGTCGTTCTCAGTTCTTTTTCACCACACAGGCCTCTGATTCTAAGAATAACACAAATGCGTGTTTGAACTCCAGGAACAAAATGTTCCCAATATATCATTTTATTGCTCAATGCACCAGTCCTTATGTTAAACTTCAGTGGAGCCCAGCATCACGCTTGCAAATTATTCGTTGTTTCTCCAGTGTTTTTCTTTCTCAGCCTAAATTATAAATGATTCAGTTTGCCATGGTGAGAATATTTGTCAGCTGTGTATGGATTTATACAACGTGGAGGCAGTATTAGTTGACAAATATTCTGGAATGGAGGTTGGTTTGTGCGATGGTCTGTAAGCCATGCCATGATACATGTAGCAGAGATTTGGCTGTATTACAGACCATCGCACAAACCAACCTCCCTTCCACTGAAGGTAGACACAAAATGCTGGAGTAACTCAGCAGGTCAGGCAGCATCTCGGGAATGGGCGACGTTTCGGGTTGAGACCCTTCTTCAGACTGATGTCAGGGGGGCGGGACAAAGGAAGGATATAGGTGGAGACAGGAAGATAGAGGGAGATCTGGGAAGGAGGAGGGGAAGAGAGGGACAGAGGAACTATCTAAAGTTGGAGAAGTCAATGTTCATACCACTGGGCTGCAAGCTGCCCAGGCGAAATATGAGGTGCTGTTCCTCCAATTTCCGGTGGGCCTCACTATGGCACTGGAGGAGGCCCATGACAGAAAGGTCAGACTGGGAATGGGAGGGGGAGTTGAAGTGCTCAGCCACCGGGAGACCAGTTTGGCCAACGCGGACCGAGCCCAGGTGTTGTGCGAAGCGATCGCCGAGCCTGCGCTTGGGTTCGCTGATGTAAATAAGTTGACATCTAGAGCAGCAGATGCAATAGGTGAGGTTGGAGGAGGTGCAGATGAACCTCTGTCTCACCTGGAAAGACTGTTTGGGTCCTTGGATGGAGTTGAGTGGGGAAGTAAAGGGACAGGTGTTGCATCTCGTGCGGTTGCAGGGGAAGGTAGACTCCAAAGACGTACAGGTATGTAGGTTAATTGGCTGGGTAAATGTAAAAATTGTCCCTAGTGGGTGTAGGATAGTGTTAATGTATGGGGATCACTGGGCGGCACAGACTTGGAGGGCTGAAAAGGCCTGTTTCCGGCTGTATATATATGATATGATATGATATGAAAATGCTGGAGCAACTCAGCGGGTCAGGCAGCATCTCGGGACAGAAGGAATGGGTGACGTTTCGGGTCGAGACCCTTCTTCAGACTGATGGAGGTTCCTTCCTACAATTGACTCCATCTACACCTCACTCTGCCCCGACAAGGCCAGCAGCATAATCAAGGCCACTCCCTCTGCTCGCCTCTCCCATCAGGCAAGAGGTACAGAAGTGTGAAAACGCACAGCTCCAGATTCAGGGACAGTTTCTTCCCAGCTGTTATCAGCAAACTGGACCATTCTACCAATAACCAGAGAGCGGTCCTGAACTACAATCAACCTCACTGGAGACCCTCGGACGATCTTTGATCGGACTTTACTGGCTTTATTTTGCACTAAGTGTTATTCCTTTATCATGTATCTGAACACTAAGCAAGTGAGAATTTCATTGTTCTATCTGGGACATATGACAATAAAACACTCTTGACTCTTGACTGTGAATTATGATCATGTATTGTCTTTCCACTGACTGATTAGCCTGCAACAAAAGCTTTTCACTGTGCCTCGGAACATGTGACAATAAACTAAAACTGAAACTGTGTCAATATAAAGCTTCCTGTGGCTATTATCAGTTTGAACTAAATCAGAGGCTTCTTTGCATCAAGATGGACACAAAGTGCAGGAGTAATGCAGCAGGTCGGGCAGCATCTCTGGAGAGAAGGAATAGGTGACGTTTCGGGTCAGTACACTTCTTCAGACACTTTGAATAGTGAAAAGCCTGGATAGAGTGGATGTGGAGAGGATATTTCCACTAGTGGGAGAGTCTCCAGAGGCCACAGCCTCAGAATAAAAGGACCTGTAGCTTTAGAAAGGCGATGAGGTGGAATTTCAGCTGCCATCAGTCTGAAGAAAGGTCTCGACCCGAAACGTCATCCATTCCTTCTGCCTGTTCCACTGAGTTACTCCAGCATTTTGTGTCCACAGTGGAATTTCTTTAGTTAGAAGGTGGTGAATCTGTGGGATTCATTGCCACAGACGGCTGTGGAGCCCAAGTCAGTGGTTATTTTTAAGGCGGAGATTGACAGATTCTTGATTGGTACGGGTGTCAGGGGTTATGGGGAGAAGGCAGGAGAATGGGGTTGGGAGGGAGAGATAGATCAGCCATGATTGAATGGCTAAATTCTGCTCCTAGAACTTATGAACTTTTCATCAACATGATCAAAGAAAAGCGACCACAATCAATCATAACTGACAATGATTGCTAACTAAAGTGCTTGAATTGACTTTGTTGTGGCACTGACAATACGCTTCAACATATCAGATTGAGTTATAGGTAGAAATGAGGAACTGCAAGTGGTGGCTCACAAACAAAAAAAGACACAAAGTGCTGGAGTAGCTCAACGGGTCAGTTAGCATATCTGGGGAACATGGACAGGTGATGTTTCAGGCCAGGAACCCAGGTGAGCCTCAGTCTCCGACAAGGAGTCCTCCCCTCCCAGTGATGGTCCCCATTCTCCCGCCAATCTGCAAAAGGGCCCATGCCGGAACATCACCGACCCATGTTCTCCAGAGATGCCGCCTGACCCGCTGAGCTACTCCAGCACTCTGTGTCTCAGATTGAGTTACATCCTCCTGATGTCCTTCCTCCAGGTGCACCCTGTTAGGCAGCAACTCTACCGCTGCACTACCGTGCCGCCCCGAGTCTACTCAGCCACTCGGTGGAGGGAGTGGTTGGGGGATGTTTCACATCACCTGCCCCGTTTACCCTCCAGAGATGCTGTCTGACCCGCTGAGTTACTCCAGCACTTGGTGTTTGGCCAGAAGATTGGTAAACGTCCTGGGAGTACTCCGTAAGTGACTGAAATTCAGGAGAACATCCTTGAAATATCCTTCAGTGGATGTTTGTGAGGCAGAGATAGATAGATAGATTCTTGATTAGTTCGGGTGTCAAGGGTTATGGGGAGAAAGCAGGAGAATGGGGTTAGGAGGGAGAGATAGATCAGCCATGATTGAATGGTGGAGTAGACTGGATGGGCCAAATGGCCTAATCCTGCTGCTATCACTTTAGGTTAGAGATACAGCACGGAAACAGGCCCTGTAGCGATCCCCGCACATTAATACTATCCTATACCCACTGGGGACAATTTTTACATTTACCAAGCCAATTACCTACAAACCCGTACGTCTTTGAAGTGTGGGAGGAAACCGAAGATCTCGGAGAAAACCCACGCAGGTCACGAGGAGAACGTACAAACTCCACACAGACAAGCACCCGCAGTCGGGATGGAACCCGGGTCTCCGGCGCTGCATTCGCTGTCAGGCAGCAACTCTACCGCTGCGCCACCGTGCCGCCATTTAACTAAATAGTTTCACTTATGACCTTGTGAAACATCACAACTATTTGGTGCAAGTTGGCCAAGTGCTTATATTTCCCATCTGGGTACATAAGGTTGCTGGGTTTTTATAACGGTCTCGCTCTGCAGGGGGACAATGATGACCCCACTTAACGACCAATCAATCTCTCTCCACTTCCTGTCCCAAAATTATATTTCTTGAAAATTTACGAATTCCCTAAACTTTCAATGGCCCTGTCTTTTGACTCTAACAGTGGGTTGATTTAAATCAGAGAGACTACCGCCCCTGCTCCTCTTCCTACCCCTCCCCCCTCACTCCACCCCCGCCCCCCCCCCCCTCCCCCTCGAGTCACCTGCCAAATGTGACTCATTACTGAACACTTAGTTTAAGATGTTATCCCCTCCAGTACCAGTCCGCACATGATAAACGATGAAGCAATCATTCACTGCGACGATTAATGCTTCTTGTGGGGCCTTGCATATCTTATGCCTGAAGCCCTTGTATTCAGTGTATAATTGCATAAACGAGGCCCATTATCCCTGCCTTCCCTGGAATGAGCAGGTTAACCTGTGATGAGCCTTTGTCAGCTCTGGGCCTGTACTCACTGGAGTTTAGAAGAATGAGGTGGGAGGGGGGGAACGGACCTAATTAAAACATGCCGAATAGTGAGCGGCCTGGATAGAGTGGATGTGGAGAGGATGTTTCCACTAGTGGGAGAGTCTAGGACCAGAGGTCGTAGCCTCAGAATTAAAGGACGTTCTTTCAGGAAGGAGATGAGGAGACATTTCTTTAGTCAGAGGGTGGTAAATCTGTGGAATTCTTTGTCACAGAAGGCTGTGGAGGCCAAGTCAGTGGATATCTTTAAGGTGTAGATAGATTCCTGATTAGTACAGGTGTCAGAGGTTATGGGGAGAAGGCAGGAGAATGGGGTTAGGAGGGAGAGATAGATCAGCCATGATTGAATGGCGGAGTGGACCTGATGGGCCAAATGGCCTAATTCTACTCCTATCACTTATGACCTTTCTTTCATTGCCTACCCATAGTGTCCGGCTCACAGTGTTGGCTTCCCTCCCTCACCTCAGACAGACGCCTCACAGCTGGAGTAACTCAGCCGCTGTGGTGCAGCTGGTAGTGCTGCTGACTCACAGCGCCGGAGACCCAGGTTCAATCCTGACCTCCAGCCTCCACACCACAGTCCAGGGAGAAGCTTCACCATTAGCTGATCTGTCTGCTCAGTTGCGTTCGACAAGAGCATCGAAGCACAAAATGTATTGCTTCTTAACAAGAATGGCTGGAAAACTCTTGCCATGCCAGAGTGCAGGCAAGCAAAACAAGCGGTCGACTGAAAGACACGGCTTGGAAACAGGCCCTTCGGCCCAATGAGTCCGTGCTGACCAGCGATCACCCACTCACATGGGTTCCATGTTATCCCACTTTGTCATCCACTCCCTGCACACTAGGGGGGCAATTTGCAGATGGCCTATTAACCTACAAATCCGCACGTCTTTGGGATGTGGGAGGAAAGCCGGAGCACCCGGAGGAAACCCACGGGAAGAACGTGCAAACTCCACGCAAGCAGCACCCGAGGTCAGGATGGAACCCGGGTCCCCGGCGCTGAGAGTCGTCAGCTCTACCCGCTGCACCACCGTGCCGCCTGTTCAAGCTGTTCATTAATTTTCCAGCGTCTACTGTTTCTGCTGATCGTAAATCCCACGAAACCAGCAGCAAGTTCCTTGTGAAAATGTTGGGACGGTCTCCAAGTCAGAAGTCTGCTCGTTACTCTCAGTGCTCTGACACTTGGCGCTGTTAGGGTGGGGGCAGGAAAATGTGGTGCGCCCAACGGGAATAGGCGAAGGCTCCTGAAAACTGCACACCCGGTGTACGAGCGCCAAACGTGACACGCAGCAACATTTCCAGTCTTTATTATTATTTTGGCAATTCCTAAGGTGAAATCTCCCACCAGTCTGCTGCTCGAGTGATGATAGATGGGAGGCTGTTTGCCGTTCGGAGAAACTGCAGCTTAGACTGCGGCCGCCGATGTCTGATGCACCCGTTGATGTGCTTAATAGCGATCCCAGACGCTGCTCGGCACCAAACACGTGGGTGCAGACAAATGAGTGATTGATGCAGCTCATTAGGAACCTCGGCACTCAGTGGTCTTGCCTGGGATGAGAGAGATGTCTGCCTGACCCCCCACACACAGATACCCTGGCCCCTGCCAGCTCTGCTATCAATAACGGTGCCACACTGAAAGACAATGTCCTTTTTGATAATGCAGACGGCAGTAAAAACACCAGGGCCAAATAAAACAGTCCGCCACAGTTAACGATTTATTTGCTAAATTCCAAACTACGCGTCTGTCCATAACGGCATTAAAAGTCTTCGCAAAAAAACCCCACAAAAAAACGTTGATTATAGACAATAGACAATAGGTGCAGGAGGAGGTCATTTGGCCCTTCGAGCCAGCACCGCCATTCAATGTGATCATGGCTGATCATTCTCAATCAGTACCCCGTTCCTGCCTTCTCCCCATACCCCCTGACTCTGCTATCCTTAAGAGCTCTATCTAGCTCTCTCTTGAATGCATTCAGAGAACTGGCCTCCGCTGCCTTCTGAGGCAGAGAATTCCACAGATTCACAATGACTTGAATGGAACCCCATATGCAGAGATGTACACAATATTAAGGGTGGCGCAGCGGTAGAGTTGCTGCCTTACAGCGTCAGATACCTGAGATTCTGTACAGACTTTGTACCTTCTCCCTGTGACCTGCGTGGGTTTTCTCCGGGTGCTCCGGTTTCCTCCTACATTCCAAAGACGTCCAGGTTTGTAGGTTAGTTGGCTTGGTATAATTGTAAATGGTCCCCAGTGTGTGTGGGATGGTGGCAGTGTGCGGAGATCGGCGCGGACTCGGTGGGCCGAAGGGCCTGTTTCCGCGCTGTATCTCAGAACTACATTAAGATTGGGTTTTCAGGAGCATCGAAAGACCAATGTCCCAAGCCGGTGCTGGAAAACAAAACACTACTGGGTCCTTGTAACAAATACTAACCATTCACGGACATTCCTCACGGAGGGACATATTGCCCCATTCATAACTCATCTGGCTTATTTCCCATCAATCTGTCTCTCCTGCTCAGAAAAATCAGTCCTTCCCTTTGTCCCTTCTCAGGCCTCTCACAAAATGTCACACAATTACACCCCCCCCCCCCCACACCCCCCCACACCCGCCCCACTTCACCCTCCACTGATCTCCTTGTTGCCAACTTATTGTTGAAGGATTAAGGCACACAAGCTCGGTTGTCAACTCTCATTATAGGAGATAGAATAGGGGTAGGAGACACCTGAACAACATCGGTAGATGCTTGAAGTGAATCATTTGGTTACGTTACACGTATACGAGAGACATCTCCAGGGTAGACAGCACAGGGACAGGCCCTTCAGCCCACAATGGCCGCGCCAAACTTGATGCCAAACTCTGGCATGGTAATCTCTTCTGCCAGCACATGATCAATACCCCTCCATTCCCTATCTGAAAGCCTCTTAAACACCACTATCGTATCTGCCTCCCCCACCACCCCTGGCAGCTCGTTCCTTGCACCCACCTCCCGCTGTGTAAAAATAGATTTGCCCCGTCCATCTCCGTTAAACTTTGCCCCTCTCATCTTAAAGCCGTGCCCTTAAAGTCTTTGACATTTCCACCCTGCAAGGAAAACGTTCTGACTGTCTACCCTATCAATGCCTCTCGTGTTCTAACATATCCAAACAGTTCACTGATATCGTTCGAGACCGGGTGGATGCACAGAGTCTTTTACCCAGAGTAGGGGAATTGAGGACCAGAGGACATAGGTTCAAGGTGAAGGGGAAAAGATTTAGTAGGAATCTGAGGGGTAACCTTTTCCACACAGAGGGTGGTGGGTGTATGGAACAAGCTGCCAGAGGAGGTCGTTGAGGCTGGGATTTTCCCATCGTTTAAGAAACAGTTGGACAGGTGCATGGATCGGCCAGCTTTGGAGGGTTATGGACCAAGCGCAGGCAAGTGGGACTAGGGTAGCTGGGACATTGTTGGCCAGTGTGGGCGAGTTGGGCCGAAGGGCCTGTTTCCGCAATGTATCACTCTATGACTCTGTCTAGTGCACTGATTTACTTCAGGTGAATCCTACACTGAGCCAGGATTATTATCCACTGCGAAACTAGGGATGCAGGATAAATTCTGTAAATCCCAGTGCACTCCATTTCCCCAAGAGCTCACAAATATTTGCTGTTCTTTAATGTCCTTATTTAGACTGAAAAGTAAAATTGCCTTAATGTGGAACGAAGAGACTATTTTCTTTTACAGGGCAGCAATAAATTTAAGAAGGGAGTTAAAAGCATTTTTGGTCGTTCTCTAAGGCAGCACACAACTATTTCATCGATGAGTTCAAATCCAACTCAAGCCAGCGGTTGAATTTCAGAGTCGGAGAGAGACTCATCGTGGAAATATTTCATCCTTCGTCTTCTCTCCCTACCCCACGCCTTTTTGTCTCCTTTCCACATCCAGTCTCTGTCACTCACTCCACCCCCTCCCCCTCACCTGTATCCACCTATCACTCGTGTAGGACGGAACTGCAGATGCTGGTTTAAACCAAAGATAGACACAAAAAAGCTGGAGTAACTCACCGGGTCAGGCAGCATCTCTGGAGAAAAGGAATAGGTGACGTTTCAGAAGAAGGGTCTCGACCTGAAACGCCTATTACTTTTCTCCAGAGATGCTGCCCAACCCGCTGAGTTACTCCAACTTTTTGTATCTATCTTCCACTTTTCACTTCAGCCCGACCCCAACTCTCTCTGTTCCAGCTTTCTCCCCCCACCCATTCCAATCAATCTGAAACGTTTCCTGTCCATTCCCTCCACAGATGCTGCTTAACCCGCTGAGTTCCTCCAGCACTCTGTGTTTTGCTAGAGGTTCCAGTATCTGCAGTTCCTTGTGCCTCCATTTTAATTTGACCCAGGCCGTTGCGGTAGGGGGTGCCAACTATCTAACTCCCAAATACGGGACAAGGTGATGTCACCGCCCCGTGCCCCAAGTGACCTCACCCAGCCACCTAGACTGTCCGGAGCTAAAATGTCGGAAACCTTGAGTGTCGGGACCTAAACTGTCGGGACCTACAGCATCCGGGCCTACAGTGTCGGGGCCTACAGCATCCGGGCCTACAGTGTCAGGACCTACAGCACCCCCCGGGCCTAATATGGGACCGTACGGGACAAACCAATTTAGCCCAAAATACAGTATGTCCCGGCTAATATGGGACAGTTGGCAACCCTATCACCACAGATCATGCCTGCATTATTCTATCTAATAGTGCAGATAGAATGCATTAGTTAACCCTTCGATAGGATACTGGTAACAGTGGAGGTTGAGGGGGAATATAATTGTGTGACATTGAGAGAGGCTTAAGCAGGGTGATAAGAAGAACTGATTTTTCTGACCCAGGTCTTAGGTTGATGGGAATGGTGGAGTGATGAGAGAGGAATTGAGGGGGTTAATTAAACATCCATAGCACGAAGATGTCTGAAGCACGCTGTCGACAGACTGGTGTGAACAGAAACCTTCATCACGTTTAAAAGATACCTGGACAAAGTTTAGTTTAGTTTAGAGATACAGTGTGGAAACAGTCCTTTTGGATCTCAGATTTCACGTCGACCACCGATCCCCGCACACTAACACTACCCTACGCACACACACACTAACACTACCCTACGCACACACACACTAACACTACCCTACACACTAACACTACCCTACACACACACACACTAACACTACCCTACGCACACACACACTAACACTACCCTACACACACACACACTAACACTACCCTACACACACACACACTAACACTACCCTACACGCACACACACTGAGGACAGTCTACAAGTTTACCAAAGCCAGTTAACCCACAATCCTCACAAGTCACAAGTCTCACAAGTTTATAAGAGTAGAATTAGGCCCTTCGTCCCATTGAGTCCACTCCGCCTTGAGAATACAGGAACATAAGAAATTGGAACTGCAACAGGCCTTCCAGCGTCTGTCCTGTACGTCTTTGGAGTGTGGGAGGAAACTAGTGTGGGGAACTATTGTGGGGAACGTGTGTGGGGAACGTGTGGGGAACGTGTGTGGGGAGCCGGGGGGAGGAGAGAGTTGGCGCACTGGTGACCGCTGGACAAAGGGCCGGTAGGAGAGCCGGGGGGATTGAACCTTCCGTGCCGTCAAGGTCGGCTGCAGGAGGCATGAAGGCTGAAGGCCTGGAGAGGAGAGAAGGACGGTCCGCTGGTGATCTGACTGAGGCGACGGCTGCCATGGCATTTATGGCCAGCTGTAGCCTGGGCCGCGTAACATGGCACCAAAACATGGCGTCTACTGCGTGTGGCCTCAGTGGGCCGTTTACATGCATGGGTCTGTGGCCTCAGTGGGCTGTTTACATGCATGGGACTCTGCCCCCTCCCCTGACATCAGTCTGAAAAAGGGTCTCGACCCGAAACGCCACCCATTCCTTCTCTCCGGAGATGCTGCCTGACCCGCTGAGCCACTGCAGCATTTTGTGTCTACCTTCGATTTAAACCAGCATCTGCAGTTCTTTCCTACACAATAATCTCTCTGATCTATATGCAAAAATGGAATCTCACTGTACCTTTGGTACACGTGACAATAGAAAGAACCACTGAGCCATTAGATCACCAACCACTGGAGTTTCTTTGTGATAACTGTACAGTCCATGTTCTCCAGAGACGCTGCCTGGCCCGCTGATTTACTCCAGCATTTTGTGTCTGTTATTGGCATAGACCAGCCTTCTCCATGGATTGTCACCTTGTCGTGGTGGAGAAGCTCGTGTGGTCCTGAGATCCTGAGAGCGATGCCGTCTGGAGTTACGCTCCTGGTAGGGTCACCCATGGCGGTAAGGTCGAGGGGGAGGTCCCTGACAAAGAACGATCCAACCAAGACCTCAACGGTGGAACAGGCGGAGGAGGGTGATGGCTGACATTAGTGGAGCGTCACAACGGCTGGGAAGGCGGATGGATGAAGGCTGCAGCAGGAAAGGGTCCCCGGTCATCTTGGACTCCATGCCACTGGATCCTGACCCAGATCTGTCAAGGACCGTGTGGTGGCTGTCTGTGCTCCAGTCTCCCCACGTTAAACAAAGTCACGCACGGGCGTCCTCATCTGGAGAGGACAGTCATACTCACTTTGAGTGACCGCCGATGATGATCGACCAGCATCTGCTGTTCCCTGTTACATCAGCCAAGGCATGCCATGGAACACAGGTCAGACGTGTGACTGTTCCAGTGTGGGCTGTCAATAATAGGGCACATAGTAAAATGGCCCAAAATACTTTACGGGAGAGCAATTAGTCTCTGAAATAACACCAAAGCAAACAAACAGACATTACAGTGGTGGCAGGAGTGATCCGCAGTGGAGAGCATTATTATTTTGTTTGCTCAGGGCATCAGCTTGAACCATTTTTCAGATGTTCCTGGGTTTTTATATTGCCTCTACCCTGTCAAAAGCTTAATACATGGTCAGACATCGAGGCCTGGTCTTCCCTCAGTCCAAACCTATTATGTTGAAGAAAGACACAAAAAGCTGGAGTAGCTCATCGGGACAGGCGGCATCTCTGGAGAGAAGGGGTGGGTGACGTTTCGGGCCAAGACCCTTCTTCAGGCCGACAGTCGTGGGAAAGGGAAACGAGAGATACAGACGGTGATGTCGAGAGATTTAGAACAACGAGGGAAAGATATGCAAACAAGTAACGGGCCATGGTTAGCTGTTGGTTGGGTGGAAACGAACGAGAAGCTGGTGCGACTTGGGTGGGGGATGGATGGAGAGAGAGGGAATGCCGGGGCTACTTGAAGTTAGAGAAATCAATAATGACACCACTGGGGTGTGAGCTGCCCAAGCGAAATGTGAGATGCTGTTCCTCCAATCTGCATTTAGCCTTAAACTCTGACAATGGAGGAGACCTAGGACAGAAAGGTCAGTGTGGGAATGGAAACGAGAATTAAGTTATCGGGCAACTGAATCATCCAACCACAACCAAAG
Source organism: Rhinoraja longicauda (assembly GCF_053455715.1). Lineage (NCBI taxonomy): Eukaryota > Metazoa > Chordata > Chondrichthyes > Rajiformes > Arhynchobatidae > Rhinoraja > Rhinoraja longicauda. The sequence continues at coordinate 25,398,548 of NC_135982.1, read as the reverse complement.
AGCAGTTCCTCATTGCGAACCTCATCGGTGGTCTACCTCATTGGAACCTACCTCATTGGTATCTACCTCATTGGTATCTACCTCATTGGTATCTACCTGATTGGAACCTACCTCATTGGTGACCCTCGGACTATTATTTCACAAGCTGCTGGAGTAACTCAGCAGGTCAGGCAGCATCGCAGGAGAGAAGGAATGGGTGATGTTTCGGGTCTCGACCCGAAACGTCACCCATTCCTTCTCTCCTGAGATGCTGCCTGACCTGCTGAGTTACTCCAGCATTTTGTGAATAAATACCTTCGATTTGTACCAGCATCTGCAGTTATTTTCTTATACCTCAGACTATTCTTGATCGGACTTTGCTGGCTTTACCTTGCACTAAACGTTATTCCCTTATCATATATCTACACACTGTAAATGGCTCGATTGTAATCATGTATAGTCTTTCTGGTGACTGGATAGAACGCAACAAAAGGTTGTCACTGTACCTCGGTACACGTGACAATAAACTAAACCAATGTGGAGGGATATCAACTAACCAGCTGAAACCACTCCACGCGGTTCCTTCACCTGCAGAGACTTTGGATAAACTGTGGATCTGAGTTGGAAGGTGGCAGAATTCAGTAAAGTCTTCCTGAAATGTTAGTTTAGTTTTAGTTTAGAGATGCAGCATGGGAACAGGCCCTTCGGCCCACCGAGTCTGTGCCGACCAGAGATCCTCGCACGACCCTACACCCTAGGGAAAATAATACCATTTTTACTGAAGCCAATTAAGCTACAAACCTGCACGTCTTTGGAGTTCGGGAGGAAGCCGGAGCAGCCGGAGAAAGCCCAGGCTGGTCACTGGGAGAACGTACAAACTCCGTACAGACAGCACCCGTAGGCAGGATCGAACCAGAGTCTCCGGCGCTGCAAGGCAGCAACTCTACCGCTGCGCCACCGATCCATCCTACAAAATGTTTATCACTGCTTAAATACATCTTTCTGAACTTTACATACAGACATGATTGTCCTTCTGTTCTCTCTGGTAGAGGCAGGGGGAGGGATATAGGAAGGTTTGGGGTGCAATAGTGAGGGCTGGGGTGGGGAAGAGGGGTGCAATAGTGAGAGAGATGAGTGTGGGAGGAGGCACTGGAACAAGGGCGAGGGAAGAGAGTTGGAGAATTCAATGTTCATACCGTTGGGCTGTAAACTACCCACGGTGCTGTTTGTCAGTATTATTTCAGTCATCACCTCTCTGAACTGGATGTCTGATGCAGGTACAAAAGACACAAGGAACTGCAGATGCTGGTTGACAATAAAAGACAGAGTGCTGGAGTAATTCAGCGGGTCAGGCAGCATCCCTGGGGAACATGGTATCACAAAATGCTGGAGTGGCTCAGCAGGTCGGGCAGCATCTAGGAGAGAGGGAATGGGTGACGTTTCGGGTCGAGACCCTTCTTCAGACTAATCTCCCCTCTCCCATCGGGCAAAAGGTGTAGATGTGTCAAAACCCACTAGATTCAGGGACAGTTTCTTCCCAGCTGTTATCGGGCAACTGAACCATCCTACCAACAACCAGAGAGCAGTGATGAACTACTATCTACCTCATTGGTGAACCTCGGACTATATTTGATCGGATATTGCTGGCTTTACCTTGCACTAAACGTTATTCCCTTTTCATGTATCTGTTCACTGTAAATGGCTCTGAGGAAGGGTCTCGACCCGAAACGTCACCCATTCCTTCTATCCAGAGATGCTGCCTGTCCTGCTGAGTTACTCCAGCACTTTGTGTCTATCTTCGGTGAAAACCAGCATCTGCAGTTCCTTCCTACGCTGTAAATGGCTCGATGGTAATCATGTATTGTCTTTCCGCTGACTGGTTAGCAAGCAACAAAAGCCTTTCACTGTACCTCAGATAGACACAAAAAGCTGGAGTCACTCAGTGGGACAGGCAGCATCTCTGGAGAGAAGGAATGGGCGACGTTTCGGTTCGAGGCCCCTCAAGTTATGTCAACTTTGAAGAGGTTCTCCTCTTTGCGTCGATAGTTCTGCTACATTCCCTCTCGTCGTCTGCTTTGACTGTACCTCGGTACACGTGACAATAGACAATAGGTGCAGGAGTAGGCCATTCGGCCCTTCGAGCCAGCACTGCCATTCAATGCAATCATGGCTGATCATCCACAATCAGTACCCTGTTCCTGCCTTCTCCCCATATCCCCTGACTCCGCTATCTTTAAGAGCTCGCTCTAACTCTCTCTTGAAAGCATCCAGAGAATTGGCCTCCGCCGCCTTCTGAGGCAGAGAATTCCGCAGATTCGCAATTCTCTGGGTGAAAAAGTTCTCCCTCATCTCCGTTCTAAATGGCCTACCCTTTATTTTTAAACTGCGGCCCCTGGTTCTGGACTCCCCCAACATTGGGAACATGTTTCCTGCCTCACTGAACTGAAGTAAGCTGAACTACAGTAGGAGGAGCGGTGAGAGAGGGTCTTGCTCAGCAAGTAAGTCAACGTTTGCAACCAAGGGAAAGTGTCTCGGCTGCCTCCATTTATGGCAGCGTTTGTCGCAGGACTCCAGGAGCTGCAGATCCTGTGTGCCTGAGCCACTGAGATTCCGATGGGCAAAAACAGACAGACAAATAAGATTCTCATGCAAACCCGGTCTGCCCGCACCTCAAAGGGTGCCGAGCTGTTGCTCATTTCGGCGATGACTTCATTTAACGCGCGGCAGGGTTGCAAATGACCAAACTCTAATCCGCACTGCGGCCCAGCGATAATTTCATTGACTGCGGCTAATGAATTTTATTGTTGTTATTGTTATTTGAGAGCTTCAACTGAATTCCAAAGCTGGAGGCTTAAAATTGCCATCCAAAAATGGATAAGCAAGCACATACCAATTCCCAGCTGCGCCGTGCGTATTAAATTTGTCATGCCTGTTGTAAACCCCTTTTTTGGGTATTCCCACCCTCTGACACACGGTCACTCTCGCAGCTGCAGACTTCCGCCACCAGAGGGAGCGTCTAAACTTGGTTCAATAGACAATAGGTGCAGGAGGAGACCATTCGGCCCTTCGAGCCAGCTCCGCCATTCACTGTGATCATGGCTGATCATCCACAATCAGTACCCTGTTCCTGCCCTCTCCCCATACCCCATGACTCCACTATCATTAAGAGCTCTATCTAACTCTTTCTTGAAAGCATCCAGAAAATTGGCCTCCACTGCCTTCTGGGGCAGAGAATTCTACAGATTTACAACTCTCTGAGTTAAAAAGTTTTTCCTCATCTCCATTCTAAATGGCCTACCCCTTATTCTTAAACTGTGGCCCCTGGTTCTGGACTCCCCCAACATCAGGAACATGTTTCCTTCAGGTTTACTATTGTCACGTGAACCGAGGTACAGTGCAAAGCTTTTCACTGCACCTTTGCAAGCTTTGCGTGCTATCCAATCAACTCAGATATACCATACTTAGATACAATCAAGTTAAACTCGTACAATAGGTGGAGCAAAGGGGAAGATACAGAGTGCAGAATATAGTTCTCAGAATTGTAGCACATCAGTTCCAGAGAGAAAGTCCAACGTCCTCCATGGGGTAGAGGTGAATTGGACAGGGCCCTAGCTCACGGAAGGACCATTCAGAAGCCTGATAACAGAGGGGAAGAAGCTGTTCCTGAGTCTGGTGGTGCGCGCTTTCAAGCCTCTGTACCTTCTGCTGTACGGGAGCAGGGGGGGGGGGGGGGGGGGGGGAGGAAGGAATGTCGGGGGCAATTTACAGAGGGCCAGTTAACTTACTGACACGGGGGAGAAAACCCACCTGGTCACCCGTGAGAACGTGAAACTGTGAGCGCCCGAGGTCAGGATGGAACGCGGGTTTCTGCAACCGTGAGGCAGCGGCTCTACCATGGAGAAGAAATGTCCTTCATTCCCTGAGATCACCGGTGGGCAGCACCCTGGACCAGGCTCTTCCCGTGAGCCATGGTGGCTGGTGCAGTAACCCAGCGTTAGCCCGTTGCAACGCGGCGTTAGGCTTCTCCCTCTTTACCCCTCTGGGTGAAGAATAGTCAGAGTCGTCAGTGGCTGCCCCCTTGGTGTATTGCACGATCACTCCGTCCTTCCAGTGCCACCGTGACCCATTCTTGGCAACCGTCTCTGCTCCGGTCACCATTCTCCCCAGGTCCCCTCCATGATCAGACTCCTGATCTAAATTCCTCGCATTTCAGTCGTTCTTCCTCGCGAGCGAGCGAGTCAGGCTGCAGCCACTGGAAACAATTTGCAGATGAGATGGAGGGGGGGTGGACGGACCACCAGCGGAGAGGCTTCGCCTGCCTGTGAGGTCCCGCTCGTTATCTCCTGGGAGGAAGGCAGAGAGCACGAGGAAGCCTCGGCGACGACAGGCCGTGCGATGATTGACTTATTACGGCCAATGGCCCACAGATGGTTAATTGCGACTGATGGGGGGGCTGCTGTGAAAGGCACAACAAGTACTCTTCTTTGCAACAGATCGGACGTCAGCTCATGGGCGTCTGCACAAACAGCTTCCAGGCCCAAAGAACACAGAGTCATTGGGAACCAATCACTCAACCAGCGACAGCAGGACCTCAGGCCCTCGGTAGGGAAAAAAACTGCAGATGCTGGTTTAAATCGAAGGTAGACACAAAATGCTGGAGTAACTCAGCGGGTCAGGCAGCATCTCCGGAGAGAAGGAATGGGGTGACGTTTCGGGTCCAGACCCTTCTTCAGGCTGATGTTATGGGAGGGGGCGGGGTCCTGGGCACGGAGGCGGGTTGCTATGCAACCTCCATTAGGCGCGACCCGGGCCTACACTGTCCAGGACTACAGCGGCCCCCGGGCTACAGTGTCCGGGCCTACAGTGTCTGGGCCTACAGTGTCTGGGCCTACAGTGTCTGGGCCTACAGCGTCCGGGCCTACAGTGTCTAGGCCTACAGTGTCCGGGCCTACAGTGTCCGGGCCTACAGTGTCTGGGCCTACAGTGTCCGGGCCTACAGTGTCTGGGCCTACAGTGTCCGGGCCTACAGTGTCTGGGCCTACAGTGTCTGGGCCTACAGTGTCTGGGCCTACAGCGTCCGGGCCTACAGTGTCTGGGCCTACAGTGTCCGGGCCTACAGTGTCTGGGCCTACAGTGTCCGGGCCTACAGTGTCCGGGCCTACAGTGTCCGGGCCTACAGTGTCCGGGCCTACAGTGTCTGGGCCTACAGTGTCCGGGCCTACAGTGTCTGGGCCTACAGTGTCCGGGCCTACAGTGTCCGGGCCTACAGTGTCCGGGCCTACAGTATCTGGGCGTACAGTGTCCGGGCCTACAGTGTCTGGACCTACAGCGTCCGGGCCTACAGTGTCTGGGCCTACAGTTTCCGGGCCTACAGTGTCTGGGCCTACAGTGTCTGGGCCTACAGTGTCTGGGCCTACAGTGTCCGGGCCTACAGTGTCCGGGCCTACAGTGTCTGGGCCTACAGCGTCCGGGCCTACAGTGTCTGGGCCTACAGTTTCCGGGCCTACAGTGTCTGGGCCTACAGTGTCTGGGCCTACAGTGTCTGGGCCTACAGTGCCATCCAGGCCTACAGTGTCTGGGCCTACAGTGTCCGGGCCTACAATGCCGACGGGGCCTAATATGGGACAAGGGCGGTCCCATACGGGACAAACCAATTTAACCCAAAATACGGGATGTCCCGGCTAATACAGGACAGTTGGCAACCTACTGGAGACCCTCAGACAATCAAAGATCGTCTTGATTGGAGACCCTCAGACTATCTTTGATCGGATTTTACTGGACTTTATCTTGTGCTAAACTTTAGTCAGGTTATTCCCTTCATCATCATATATCTGTACAGAGTGAGGGGGGGGGGGGGGGAGGAGGGGGGCAGCAGAGAACTAAGGGGGACCCGGCAGGGTGGGGAGAATAAGGGACGAGTACATTTTGTGGCTCTTTTGTGTACTCTGCAGGCAAAATCAAAACAAATTTCACTGCGCCAAGCTGAGCTCAAGTGACAAAAAAGTTTCATCATCACGGAGTTGCTGCCTCACAGAGACTGCAGCACCGGAGACCCGGGTTCCATCCCGACTTCGGGCACTGTCTTTACGGAGTTTGTACTCGTGACCTGCGTGGGTTTTCTCCGAGATCTTCGGTTTCCTCCCACACTCCAAAGACGGGCGGGTTTGTGGGTAAAGTGGCTTCACTCGTGCGTCAGACGGTGTTTTGCCATCGCTTCGCCGCAGCCAGCCAGCGCCACATCTGTGCCTCTGCAGAGATCGTCCACAGTGCATGGCTCTGTGCCGCAAGTCAGTAGGTGGGCCATTGTCTGTCCCTCTCCACAGTTGCATTTGCCATGGTCCGACAAGCCCCACTACTTCAGGTTGAGTCTGCATTGTCCCACACCAATGCGGAGGCAGGTTAGGGCTTTCCAGGCAGTGTAAGGCAGGTGGTGTCCTGGTGCCATCTGTTGTTTGGTTTTGGTACCTGGCACGGTTGGCTCTAGTTCCATGTTAGGTTCATTGGCTTGGTAAATGTAAAAATTGTCCCTGGTGGGTATAAGATAGTGTTAATGTGTGCGGGGATCGCTGGGCGGCGCGGACCCGGTGGGCCGAAAGGGCCTGTTTCCGCGCTGTATCTCTAAAACTAAAAGTCTCTAAAACCAAAACTAAAAACATTGTTCATCATCTGTACACTGCGGACGGCTCAATTGTAGGGGTTTTTTAATTTTTAGATTTTTAGAGATACAGCGCAGAAACAGGCCCTTCGGCCCACCGGGTCCGCGCCGCCCAGCGATCCCCGCACACTAACACTATCCTACACCCACTAGGGACAATTTGCCCTAGTACATTTGCCCGGCCAATTAACCTACAAACCTGTACGTCTTTGGGGTGTGGGAGGAAACCGAAGATCTCGGAGAAAACCCACGCGGGCCACGGGGAGAACGTCCAAACTCCGTACAGTACAGCACCCGAAGTCAGGATCGAACCTGAGTCTCCGGCGCTGCATTCGCTGTAAAGCAGCAACTGTACCGCTGTGCCACCGTGCCACCGTGCCACCTTACGTGTGTAATCGTGTATTGTCTTTCCGCCGACTGGTTAGCACGCAGCAAAAGCTTTTCGCTGTACCTCGGCACACGTGACAATAAACTGAACTCATCATTCCAGCACCGTGTGCTTTGCTCTGGGCTGCAGTTGGTAAAGGCCACCCTCAATCCTGCGTGCGGAAAGGCCGCATGTTGTAAACCAGCATCAGCGGTTCCCAGAGTGTCGGGAGTTTTATTTGTGAATGAACAGATGTAGTGCCAGTTCCACAGTGTAGCCGAGGCTGACTCACCCATGAAGGGCTCACAGGCCAACGTGTTCCCATTTGCTCTTGTCTGTTTCACACAGGAGCTGTGCAGACTGGGACTTTCATATGTTGAAAGACTGGAGCGACTAGGCTTGTATGCACTGGAATTTAGAAGGATGAGAGGAGATCTTATCGAAACGTATAAGATTATTAAGGGGTTGGACACGTTAGAGGCAGGAAACATGTTCCCAATGTTGGGGGAGTCCAGAACAAGGGGCCACAGTTTAAGAATAAGGGGTAGGCCATTTAGAACTGAGATGAGGAAAAACGTTTTCAGTCAGTGAGTTGTGAATCTGTGGAATTCTCTGCCTCAGAAGGCAGTGGAGGCCAATTCTCTGAATGCATTCAAGAGAGAGCTGGATAGAGCTCTTAAGGATAGCGGAGTCAGGGGGTATGGGGAGAAGGCAGGAACGGGGTACTGATTGAGAAAGATCAGCCATGATCACATTGAATGGTGGTGCTGGCTCGAAGGGCTGAATGGCCTCCTCCTGCACCTATTGTCTATTGTCTGTTGTCTATTGCAGGAAGGAACTGTAGACGCTGCTTTGCACCGCAGATAGACACAAAATGATGGAGTAACTCAGCGGGACAGGCAGCATCTCCGTCTAGAAGGAATGGCCGATGTTTCGGATCGAGACCCTTCTTCAGACTGTGAATAGAAAGTACGGGTGACATTTTGGATCGAGACATTGAAACTTAGAAAATAGGTGCAGGAGTAGCCCATTCGGCCCTTCGAACCATTTAATATGATCATGGCTGATCATCCAGAATCAGTACCCTGTTCCTGCCTTCTCCCCATATCCCTTAATTCCGTTAGCCCTAAGAGCTAAATCTAACTCTCTCTTGAATACATCCAGTGAATTGGCCTCCGCTGCCCTCTGTGGCAGAGAATTCCACAGATTCACAACTCTCTGGGCAAAATTTTTTTTCCTCCTCTCAGAATCTGAAGAAGGGTCTCGACCCAAAACGTCACCCATTCCTCCTATCCAGAGATGCTGCCTGTCCCGCTGAGTTACTCTAGCATTTTGTGTCTATCTTCACACAGGGGCTGACGGCAATGCCACAGTGCATGCTTGAACGAGTAACAGGTGCAGATTGGCTGCGGTCCGGACTAAGTCTCTACTCCATGCCAGCGCCGGAGTCAGATTTCAGCCCACAGTGTGTTTCATTTATCTTTCCAACATATTCCCACCTGTTCTAAGGGCCATCCACGAGTAAACAAAGCATTAGGGTAGACACAAAGTGCCGGAGTAACTCAGCGGGTCAGGCAGCGCCTCTGGAAAACATGGTTCCCAAGAAGGGTCCTGATCTGAAACGTCACCTGTCCATGTTCTCCAGAGATGTTGCCTGACCCGCTGAGTTACTCCACCACTTTGCATCTACTTTTGCAATCCAGCATCTGCAGTTGCTTGCGTCTTCATTTGACTACTCCACTGTGAAATCTCCTCAAGTGATGCGTACTTTGAAGAAGTTCTCCTCCTCTCTCCCCTCCATTCCAGGGAAGAGATTCTTATATTTATCTTGCATTTATACCAAGCCAATTAACCTGTACGTCCTTGGAGTGTGAGAGGAAACCGAAGATCTCGGAGAAAAGTCACGTGGTCACGGGGAGAACGTGCAAACTCTTTACAGGCAGCGCCCGTAGTTAGGATCGAACCTGGATCTCTGGCGCTGTAAGCGCTGTAAGGCAGTGACTCTGCCCTGTGTTTTTGTTTTTCTTTTTTCCTCCTTTTTTTAAACATTGCTCCAAAATTGCAGCTAACTGTGCGTTTGTGCAAAGGGGATTGCACTGTGTTGTGCATACAGGGCAAATAAAGAACCATTGAAATGTATTTTTCTCTGGCGTTTGGGAGCTTTCTCGGGCCTTCAGGGCCTGTGTGGGATCATTAGACGCCACGGCATCCATCACAGGAGGTGTCTTACTCAGATGAATGGAATTTGCTAATTAGTCTCTGATTGAGAGGACTGAGCCAGCTCCACTCGTTCGCCCAGTGTTTGTTATTTGGCACGCCGTCAGTTTATCACAAAAGACCCATTCACTGCCATGGCGTGGCAATCACCAAGGCTATACTTGTAGCCACACAGCGGCTGCAATTACAATTATTTCCCTTGTTTGTTTGCGATAAATGCCAATATCCTGTAATATCGGGGCCTGCACGCTCTTGGCTGGCTTCTGTGGGCTCAGGTAACAGATGAAGCCGATTGTGTGTCCACGTATTCAGCCCTTGATCTGATAAAAGAGGCACAGAAACTAAGCCTGCTTAGGGCAGCGCAGGTTAGACTAGGGCACTGTGTCTCTGCAAAGCCACTGCTAGGTTGAAACCGGGCGTGTAGGGTGGAGACCCTCAAGGTTTAAGCAATGAGAACCATTTAGTGCACCCCTAGCTTCTACAGCCCAATGTTATTCTGTCCAAAGAAATAGCAGCATTGCTTATTTTCCCCCCCAAATCAATGAACTAGCTAGATAGAGCTCTTAGGGCCAGTGGAATCAAGGGATATGGGGAGAAGGCAGGAACGGGGTACTGATTGTGGATGATCAGCCATGATCACATTGAATGGCGGTGCTGGCTCGAAGGGCTGAATGGCCTCCTCCTGCACCTATTGTCTATGTATCTATGAACTCACAGAAGTGATCACAGAAGTGGTGCAGTGGTAGAGTTGCTGCCTTGCAGCACCAGAGACCCTCAGGTTCGATCATGACTGTGGGTGCTTGTCTGTTGCGGAGTTTGTACGTTCTCCCCGTGACCTCGTGGGTTTTCTCCGGGTGCTCCGGATTCTTCCCACATTCCAAAGATGTGCAGGTTTAGTGGGTTAATTGGCTTCTGTAAATTGACCCGACTGTGATCGCTGGTCAGCACGGACTCGGTGGGGCGAAGGGCCTGTTTCCACACGGGGATAGTCTGACGCTATTCCACAGCGCATGGAAGGGCCACAATGTGAAGATTTGCCCGGCTTAGAAACATAGAAACATGGAAAATAGGTGCAGGAGGAGGCCATTTGGACCTTCGAGCCAGCACCACCAATCATTGTGATCATGGCTGACCATCCACAGTCAGTAACCCGTGCCTGCCTTCTCCCCACATCCCTTGATTCCACTACCCGCCTCGAGCTCTATCTAACTCTCTTTTAAATTCATCCAGTGAATTGGTCTCCACTGCCTTCAGTGGCAGAGAATTCAATAGACAATAGGTGCAGAAGTAGGCCATTCGGCCCTTTGAGCCAGCACCACCATTCAATGTGATCATGGCTGATCATTCTCAATCAGTACCCCGTTCCTGCCTTCTCCCCATACCCCCTGACTCCGCTATCCTTAAGAGCTCTATCCGGCTCTCTCTTGAAAGCATTCAGAGAATTGGCCTCCACTGCCTTCTGAGGCAGAGAATTCGACAGATTTACAACTCTCTGACTGAAAAAGTCCACAAATTCACAACTCTCTGGGTGAAAAAGTTTTTTTCTCACCTCAGTTTTAAATGGCTCTCCCCTTTATTCTTAGACTGTGCCCCCTGGTTCTGGACTCCCCCAACATTGGGAACATTTTTCCTGCATCTAGCTTACCAGAGGAATCTTTCCACACGTTAAAAATGTCGCCTATCCTTGGTCTCCAGAGTTGCTGCTGCCTGACCCACTGAGTTACTCCAGCACACGGCGTCTTCTTGTTCCTGGGCTTTGGTTATTAACAGGGCACCAAAGGCTATTGCAACTTGAACGACCTTTACCTTCAAAATCCTGCCATCACCTTCAAATAATTACAACCAAACAGAATGGGTTTAAAGTTCAGAGCCCACCGCTGAGATCCACCATGAGTCCTGTGTAGGAAGGAACTGCAGATGCTGAGTTATACTGAAGACAAATACAGAACGCTTGAGTAACTCAGTGGGGTCAGGCAGCATCTCTAGAGAAAAGGAATAGGTAACGTTTCGGGTTGAGACCCTTCTTCAGTCTGAATTGGCTATAAGGAGAATTTGGACAAACTTGGATTATTTAGCTAAGGGAAGAACAGAGTGGGAGTATCAAATACTAGAGGGCACAGCTTTAAGGTGAGAGGGGCAAAGCTGAAAGGGCAAGTTAGTTTACACAGAGAGTGGTAGGTGCCTGGAACATGCTGCCAGGGGTGGTGATGGAGGCAGGTACGATGGTGGCATTTAAGAGGCTTTTAGAGAGACACCTGAATATGTAGGGAGTGGAGGGATATGGAGTGGAGTGGAAGGATATGTAGGGAGTGGAGGGATATGGCTCAGGTGCAGGAAGACAAGATTGGTTTAACTTGGCATCTTGGACCTTTAGTTCAGTTTAGTTTATTGTCACGTGTACCGAGGCACAGTGAAAAGCCTTTGTTGCGTGCTAACTAGTCAGCGGAAAGACAACACATGATTACAGTCGAGCCAACCACAGAGTCCAGATACAGGATCCACCCACAGATACATGATCCACCCGCAGATACATGATCCACCCGCAGATACATGATCCGCCCGCAGATATAGGCTCCACCCACAGATACAGGATCCACCCGCAGATACAGGATCCGCCCGCAGATACAGGATCCACCTGCAGATACATGAACCACCCGCAGATACAGGGTCCACCCGCAGATACATGATCCACCCGCAGATACAGGATCCATACTGTACAGATACAGGATCCACCCGCAGATACAGGGTCCACCCGCAGATACAGGGTCCACCCGCAGATACAGGATCCACCCGCAGATACATAATCCATCCGCAGATACAGGATCCACCCGCAGATACATAATCCATCGGTACTGTACAGATACATGATGAAGTGAATAACGGTCTGTACTATTCCTGTGCTGTATTGTTCTATGCTCCATGTTCTGTGTAATGCAAAAGACAGAGTGCTGGAGGAACTGAGTGGGGTTCAGGCAGCACCTGTGGAGGGAATGGACAGGCCACCCATATCGGGTGGGGACCCTTCCTCAGCGGGCCTGGCTTATGCTTTGCTCAAGGCTCCTCTATCCGCAGTCACCATCTCACACTGCTCCCTGACCCTGGCCAGGCAAGGGAATGGTTAATATCTCACGCACACCTGGGCGGTCACGGTGGCGCGGCGGTAGAGTCGTTGCCTTTCAGCAAATGCAGCGCCGGAGACCCGGGTTCGATCCTGACCACGGGTGCTGTCTGTACGGAGTTTGCACGCTCTCCCCGTGAACTGCGTGGGTTTTCTCCGAGATCTTCAGTTTCCTCCCACACTCCAAAGACGTGCAGGTTTGTAGGTTAATTGGCTTGGTAAATGTAAAAACTGTCCCTCGTGGATGTAGGATAGTGTTAGTGTGCAGGGATCGCTGGTCGGCGCGGACCCGGTGGGCCGAAGGGCCTGTTTCCGCGCTGTATCTCTAAACTAAACCTAAACACACTCTGATCTCCACTGCCTGGACATTTCTCTGCCTGCCCTGACTCTTATGGACCCTGTGTGTGTGTCGGAAGGAACAGCAGATGCTGGTTTCCACTGAAGATAAGACACAAAATGCTGGAGTAACTCAGCGGGACAGGCAGCATCTCTGGAGAGGAGGAATGGGTGACGTTTCGGGTCGAGACCCTTCTTCAGACTGAAAGTCACGGGAAAGGGAAAGGGGAGATACAGACGATGATGTGGAACAATGAATGAAAGAATGCTGCCTGTCCCGCTGAGTTACTCCAGCATTTTGTGTCTATCTTCCTTCTCCCAGTGGGTGACCATGTTATAGTGCAGAAGGGAGGTTAGGTGCACTTTGTGCACGGCCCCATATGTAGAAAATGACCAGGGGAGATTCTCCTGATAATCTCGCCGCTGAAAGCGGGCGTAATTGAAAGAATCCTGAGCGACTTCTCAGAAGCCCTCAAATTAGTATCATTTTATGATGTAAAGGAGAACAAATCTTCTGGGATCTTCAAACGCAGACAATCAGCAGTCATGTTGTGCACGGCCCAATAACACAAAGTGCCCTTTCCCATGGGGGTGAGTTGCGGCAGCTGGGGGAGGATTCATCCCAGTGAATTCCAGCGATAAACAAATGCAGGCCCGGCCAGATCTGCTGGTCTTAAATCAGTGAGACAATTATCTCCAGGCATTTATTCTGCTTTCCATCAGTCGCTGATAGATTTGTGCTTCCTAAGCGCTCGGTACCATCAAGTGTTTAGACAGAGCAAGACCCTCCACGCAAGGACATTGTCATGTTTTTGAAAGTTAATCTTGTAAAATATCGGGGTTGTGAACCGCTGCTTTTGAGGTCACGGGGGCAATATGGGAGGATAGTGATTTATGTGCAACTCTGGAAGAGAACCAAGGAGGATCTCTCTGCATAGCCCGCAGCGCGGGATAGATGCACAGAGCAAGGAGAAGATTCTAAAGTGTGGAACAAAACCCCATCCATTTTCCCCATCCACCTCCAGATTCAGGGGCAGTTTCTTCCCAGCTGTTGTCATAGAGTCATAGAGTCATAGAGTGATACAGTGTGGAAACAGGCTCCTCGGCCCAACTCGCCCACACCGGCCAACAATGTCCCACCTACCCTAGTCCCACTTGCCTGCGCTTGATCCATAACCCTCCAAACATGTCCTATCCAATAGTCAATAGTCAATTCATTTGTCACATACATAAATGTGCAGTGAAATGAAAGATTACCCACAGTCCAACAATAAGTCCAATCTATGCACCTGTCCAACTGTTTCTTAAACGATGGGATAGTCCCAGCCTCAACTACCTCCTCTGGCAGCTTGTTCCATACACCCACCGCCCTCTGTGTGAAAAAGTTACCCCTCGGATTCGTATTAAATCTTTTCCCCCAGGCAACTGAAACATCCTATCAACAACTAGAGAGCAGTCCTGAACTACTATCTACCTCATTGGTGACCCTCGGACTAATCTTGATCGGACTACGCTAGCTTTACCTTGTACTAAACGTTATTCCTTTATCATCCATCTGTACACTGTGAATGGCTCGAGTGTAACCATATATTGTCTTTCCGCTGACTGGTTAGCACGCAACAAAAGCTTTTCACTGTACCTCGGTACACGTGACAATGAACGAAACTCAAGAACGTCAGGGGCAGATTGCGATGGGAGTTAGATGGCACGGAATAATTATTGGGAGAATTGAACAGCTGTTTGACGGAGTACACAATTAATTTCTGCGACAAAGGTAGATTTTTGCCGGGTCATTCCTTGGAAACCTTCGGCCCACCGAGTCCGCACCGGCCAGCACATCAACACTACCCTACAATACAGGGAACAATTTTACATTTATACCACGCCAATTAACCTACAGACCTGTACGTCTTCGAGAGTGTGGGAGGAAACCAAAGATCGCAGAGAAAACCCACGCAGGTCACGGGGAGAACGTACAAACTCTGTACGGACAAGCATCCATAGACGGGATCGAACCTGGGTCTCTGGAGCTGCAAGGCAGTAGCTCGACCACTGCGCCACCGTGCCGCCCATTAAAGAAAATGGGACAGGGGTGAATATGTCAGGTCTGTGCAGCCTGTAACTTTCCTGTCAATGTTTCACAATGCAGTTGTGAATCTTTTAATCTTTGCCAGACATTGAGTCTCCATATCACTGTTGCAAAATCTTTCACGGTAATTTAAGATGTTAAGTCTGGCAACATTTGTAATGCCTTTTCAGTAAACAGTTCCCTTCCCTGTGATTTAAAGTACTATAAAAAAAAAATCTTCAGTTTCTATCTGCGACCAAATAGGCCAAAGCTTTCTGAAGCTAAAGCCAGATCCAGCCTTTCCGCTACCTGGCAACTTTGTGTGACATGAATCATTTTGAGAAGGGTGTTGCCAACTTCCTCACACCCAAATAAGGGACAGAGGGTGACGTCGCCGCCCCGCGCGCCCCGCGCACCCCACGTGACCTCACCCAGCCAGCGGCCACATGATCCCGCTCCACCAATGGCGGCCGCCATTGGTGGAGCGGGAGCACGTGGCCGCTGGCTGGGCGAGGTCACGTGGGGCAGTGACGTCACCCTTTGTCCCTTATTTGGGAGTGAGGAAGTTGGCAACCCTACTAACTAACACAGGACAAGGGCGGACCCGTACGGGACAAACTAATTTAGCCCCAAAAATACGGGATGTCCCGGCTGATACGGGACGGTTGGCAACGCTAGCGGTAGAGTTGCTGCCTTACAGCGCCAGAGGCCCAGGTTGTACCCAGACCACGGGTGCTGTCTGTAGAGCGTTTGTATGTTCTCCCCGTGACCTACGTTGGTTTCATCCGAGTTACCTGGTTTCCCCCCCCCATACTCCAAAGTTTTTCCTCATCTCAGTTCTAAATGGCCTACCCCTTATTCTTAAACTGTGGCCCCTTGTTCTGGACTCCCCCAACATTGGGAACATGTTTCCTGCCTCTAACGTGTCCAACCCCTTAATAATCTTGTACGTTTCGATAAGATCTCCTCTCATCCTTCTAAATTCCAGTGTATACAAGCCTAGTTGCTCCAGTCTTTCAACTTATGATAGTCCCGCCATTCCGGGAATTAACCTAGTAAACCTACGCTGCACGCCC
Source organism: Rhinoraja longicauda (assembly GCF_053455715.1). Taxonomy (NCBI): domain Eukaryota; kingdom Metazoa; phylum Chordata; class Chondrichthyes; order Rajiformes; family Arhynchobatidae; genus Rhinoraja; species Rhinoraja longicauda. The sequence continues at coordinate 25,382,732 of NC_135982.1, read as the reverse complement.
TCAATAGCAAGAATATCCTTCCTCAAATTTGGAGACCAAAACTGCACACAGAACTCCAGGTGCGGTCTCACTAGGGCCCTGTACAACTGCAGAAGGACCTATTTGCTCCTATACTCAACTCCTCTTGTTATGAAGGCCAACTCGGTGGGCTGAAGGGCCTGCTTCCGATTCTGGATGATCAGCCGTGATCATATTGAATGGCGGCGCTGGCTCGAAGGGCCGAATGGCCTACTCCTGCACCTACTTTCTATGTTTCTATGTTTGCAAATCGCTCCATGGATGGAGAGCTTTGTGATGTGGTGTCAAGACAACAACCTCTTCCTCAGCAAGACGAACAAATCATTTTGAGAAGGGCAACACATTGGTGTAGTGGTAGATGGGGTTGCCAACTTCCTCACACCCAAATAAGGGACAGAGGGTGACTTCAGGAAAGTGCGGCAGATTTCACGCCCCCAATCAGCATCAATGGTGCCGGAGTAGAAGTGATCGAGAGCTTCAAGTTCCTCAGCATAAATACCAGCAATGGTCTGCCCTGGACCAGGGGACATTGAACACCACAGACTGATTGTAATAGTGGGAGGAGGAAACCGGAAAAGAGAGGTGGGAGCGGGACAAAGTCCGGCAAAGTCTTCCTCTGGTGGAACACGGAACTGCAGCTGCTGGTTTAAACCGAAGGTAGACACAAAATGCCGGAGAAACTCAGCGGGTCAGGCAGCATCTCTGGAGAGAAGGAATGGGTGACGTTTCAGGTCGAGAGTGACCCTTCCTGACATGCTGTTCCTGCAGTTTGCAGTTTGCTCGTGGCCTCACTCTGGCAATGGAAGTAAAACCAGAGAGGCTGAAAATTCACTGCCTGTTTCTCTGACTTTGTCTGGAAATTACAGATATGTTTTCAAAGTATTCTTTTCCTCCTCCGGTTACTTTAGATCATCCAACCACGAATTATCATGTTTTATTTTCTCTTTCTACTCTTCATGGCTTGCTCCTGTTATCAGGCAACTGAACCATCCTACCACAACTGGAAAGCAATCGTGAACTACTGTCTACCTCGTTGGAGACCTTCGGACTACCTTTCGAAGGTATTTATTCACAAAATGCTGGAGTAACTCAGCAGGTCAGGCAGCATCTCAGGAGAGAAGGAATGGGTGAAATTTCGGGTCGAGACCCTTGGGGTCCACCTTTGATTTAAACCAGCATCTGTAGTTATTTCCTACACAAGTTCAATAAGTCTTTCAGCTTTACTTTTATTTAACCTGAGGTGGGATATTAATCACTAATGTTCTGAATATATTCAGACTGAAACAGTTAGACTTGGAAACACCAGGAATTCCTAAACGGAATGAACATTATTTTAGTACCTTTCAGTTTAACCAACGATCTAACATCACTCAATGTTAATTCCATCTCTAGGAACTAAGATATAGGACTTGCTGGAATCTGGAGTGAAATATAAAGTGCTGGAGGAACCCAGCGGGTCAGGCAGCATCTTTCGAGTCTTCATCGGACTTTACCTTGCACTAAACATTATTCACGTTATTCCCTTTAGCCTGTATCTGTGCACTGTGAATGGCTCGATTGTAATCATGTATTGTCTTTCCGCTGACTAGTTAGCGCGCAACAACAAAAGCTTTATCACTGTAGCTCGATACATGTGACAAGACCGTCAGGGCAAATTGCTCTGGGTGGGAGATAGTTTGGAATAATTATTGGGGAGAATTGAACAGCTGTTGACGGAGCGGACAATTAATTTCTGCGACAAAGATAGATTGCCGGGTCATTCCTTGTCCTGTAGTTCTTTGATTTTTTCAGGCCTCTGTGATCATTCTTCGACCTCTTGGCTTTTATCCCTGCCCTGTCTGTCCAGATTCAAGCTGACAGTCCTGGGGCAACATCTGATCTGTATTTGCAGTACATCCTCTTCTAAGGCAAACGCACAACAAAATACTATTTTTAGGTTAATTCAGAGGCGGGCCCTTCGGCCCACCGAGTCCGTGCCGGCCATCGATCCTCATACACCTACACTATCCGACACACTGGGGTCAATTTCCAATTTTTAACCAAAGCCAATTAATCTGCAGACTTGTACACCTTTGGAATGTAGGAGGAAACCGGAGCACCAGGGGGAAACCCACCCGGTCACAGGGAGAAGGTACAAACTCCGTACAGACAGCACCTGTAGTTAGGATCGACCCGGGTCTCTGGCATTTAATGCAGGAACTCTACCACTTCACCACTGTGCTGCCATCCTCCCCCTCAGAACTCCTGCATAAACTAGCTGAAACAAAGACTTGCTTCTTCTATTTTGTTTTAAATTCCAGTATCTGTATTTTAGATTTTGTTTTTTTACAGCCTTTGCAGCTAATAAACTACTTTCCAAGTGTATTCACAGTGATATACATCAGCCAAGTTGTGTTCAGCCATCTCCCACAGGAGTAATTATTGGCAGGAATACAGGGAATAATTCTGTTCTTCTTTGAAACAGCGCTGCGTGTTTTAGTTTAGTCTAATTTAGTTTAGTTTAGTTTAGTTTAGTTTAGTTTAGAGATACAGCGCGGAAACAGGCCCTTTCGGCCCACCGGGTCCACGCCGACCAGCGATCCCCGCATATTAACACTATCCTACAAACACTAGGGACAATTTTTACATTTACCAAGCCAATTAAACTACATACCTGTACGACTTTGGACTGTGAGAGGAAACTGAAGATCTCAGAGAAAACCCACGCGGGTCACGGGGAGAACGTACAAACTCCGTACAGACGGCGCCCGTAGTCAGGATCGAACCCGGGTCTCCGGCGCTGCATTCGCTGTAAGGCAGCAACTCTACCGCTGCGCCACCGTGCCGCCCCTAACTCTTCATTCTCTTAGATTCTCTTGGATTCACGGGTGGAGGGGTATCTTCGATCGTCTCGACACATCACACAGTAATGCACTGAAGCGTGGGCCTATGCTTATGTGCTGAAGTGATCACAACTTAAGGTAGACACAAAATGCTGGAGTAACTCAGTGGGTCGTGCAGCATCTCTGGAGAGAAGGAACGGGTGAGGCTTCGGGTCAAGACCCTTCATCACATGAGAGTCAGGGGAGAGGGAAACTAGAGGTACGAAAAGGTACAGAACAAAGCAGAGCCCGCGACGATGACTCAGGAAGGGTGGAGCCCACAATGGTCCATTGTTGGCTGGGGACGAGGTGATAAGGCAGGGATACAAACTGTGAAATTAGCAAAAGTGCTTGGGTGGGTGAGGGGCAGAGAGAGAGAGGGAATGCAGGGGCTACTTGAAGTTAGAGAAATCATTTCTCATGCCGCTGGGTTGTAAGCTGCCCAAGCGAAATATAAGGTGCTGTTCCCAATGTTGGGGGAGTCCAGGAAACATGTTCCCAATGTTGGGGGAGTCCAGGAAACATGTTCCCAATGTTGGGGGAGTCCAGAACAAGGGGCCACAGTTTAAGAATAAGGGGTAGGCCATTTAGAACTGAGATGAGGAAAAACTTTTTTCAGTCAGAGAGTTGTAAATCTGTGGAATTCTCTGCCTCAGAAGGCAGTGGAGGCCAATTCTCTGAATGCATTCAAGAGAGAGCTAGATAGAGCTCTTAAGGATAGCGGAGTCAGGGGGTATGGGGAGAAGGCAGGAACGGGGTACTGATTGAGAATTATCAGCCATGATCACATTGAATGGTGGTGCTGGCTCGAAGGGCCGAATGGCCTCTTCCTGCGTCTATTGTCTATTGTCTATTGTCTATTGTTCCACCAATTTGCGCTGGGCCTCACTCTGACAGTGTGGGAGGGCCTGGACAGAAAGGTCAGTGTGGGAATGGGAGTGGGAGTTAACAACCATTTTATTTGATGGTGAAAGTGCTACCAAGCCACAGCTATAATGTGTGTGTGTGTGTGTGTGTGTGTGTGTGTGTGTGTGTGTGTGTGTGTGTGTGTGTGTGTGTGTGTGTGTGTGTGTGTGTGTGTGTGTGTGTGTGTGTGTGTGTGTGTGTGTGTGTGTGTGTGTGTGTGTGTCTCTCCCACAGATGCTGCCTGTCCTGCTGAGTTACTCCAGGATTTTGTGTCTATCTGCTGCCTGGACTAAACTACGTCTTGTAAGTGAGTGCCCTTGCGCGCTGCTTCTGGAGTACGTGACTCTATTTACATCCTCTTGAATACGGTTTCCCAAGTACTTCCCTGTTGTAAACAATCCCGAGCTGTTTAACCTCTCCTCATCGCTCAGATGTCACATGTCAGATGTCAGATGAGGGGGGATCTTATTGAAACATATAAAATTCTTAAGGGGTTGGAGAGGCTAGATGCGGGAAGATTGTTCCCGATGTTGGGGGAGTCCAGAACCAGGGGTCACAGCTTAAGGATAAGGGGGAAGTCTTTTCGGACCGAGATGAGAAAACATTTCTTCACACAGAGAGTGGTGAGTCTGTGGAATTCTCTGCCACAGAAGGTAGTTGGGGCCAGTTCATTGGCTATATTTAAGAGGGAGTTAGATGTGGCCCTTGTGGCTAAAGGGATCAGTGGGTATGGAGAGAAGGCAGGTACAGGTTACTGAGCTGGATGATCAGCCATGATCACATTGAATGGCGGTGCAGGCTCGAAGGGCCGAATGGCCTACTCCTGCACCTATTTTCTATGTTTCTATGTTTCTATGTCAACTTTACCTTCCTTTTGCTTTGCATCCCTCCAATGCCCCCGTTGCCACGTCCCAGCTGTGGTTACACCATTAACTTTCCCTGCCACCCTCCTACCACACCAAGAGAGCAGACCCCAACTACCATCTACCTCGCTGGAGACCCTCGGACTATCTTTGATCGGACTTTACCAGCTTTAACTTGCACTAAACATGATTCCCTTATCGTGTATCTGTACACTGCGAATGGCTCGATTGTAATCATGTACTGTCTTTCCGCTGACTGGTTAGCACGCGACAAAAGCTTTTCGCTGTACCTCGGCACACGCGACAATAAACTAAGCTAAGCTAAACCTGCCCCACAGCCAACAATGGAGCATTGTGGGCTCCACATCTCCTTGGTCATCGTTGCTTTCTGCATATTTTCCATTCATTTGTCCTGAGGGCCGTGAACATCTCCGGTTCCCCCTCTCCCCACTGACTCTCAGTCTGAAGAAGGGTCTCGACCCGAAACGTCACCCATTCCTTCTCTCCACAGATGCTGCCTGACCCGCTGAGTTACTCCAGCTTTTCACTGTACCTCGGTGCATATGACGATAAACTAAACTGAAACTGCCCCTGCACCCGGCCGATTCTCACCCCACCCCCTCCCAGTGGCATTATAGGCAGGTGGGCACAGTGTCGGTTATGGTCAGTGAATGACCATCATCCAGTCAGCGTCAACCACGGCCTCTCATGCCCATCTCCCCGAGCGCATCCCACTGGCCCAAGATGGCTGCCGTGTGCTCCACCTGAGCGTCGATCCAAGGCCTTGCTGGTGCTTGGATCAAATGCGGGGCCATTTCTTCACCCCTGAATCTCGTCCAGCTTCAGGAGTCAATCACTACAGCACGGTGGCGCAGCAGCCAGAGACCCGGGTTCAATCCCGACTACGGGTGCTGTCAGTACGGGGTTTGTACGTTCTCCCCGTGAACTGCGTGGGTTTTCTCCGGGTGCTCCGGTTTCTTCCCACACTCCAAAGATGTACAAGTTTATAGGTTCATTGGCTTTGGTAATAATTGTAAATTGTCCCTGGTGTGTGTAGGATAGTGTACGTGTACGGGGATTACTGGTCGGCGTGGGTTCGGTGGGCTGATAGGGCATGTCTATCCCTAAAGTCAATGAAACTCATTCATTTCTGAGCCATCGCAGTAACCAACCTCTCTTTCTCAATATCTCTCTCTCTCACACGCACACTCTCACTCTCTCTCCCTTTCTATCTCTCTATTTCTATTTCCCTCACATAGATACAGGGTAAGGGGAGGGAGGTTTCGGGGGGGATGTGAGAAAGAACTTTTTCACCCAGAGGGTGGTTGGAGTCTGGAACTCACTGCCTGGGGTGGTGGTGGAGGCGGGAACACTCACAACGTTTAAGAGGCATTTGGATGGGCACTTGAAATGCTACAACATTCAGGGCTACGGTCCAAATGCGGGAAAATGGGATTAAAATTAGACTGTGTTTGGTAACAGGCGGCGCGGACACGATGGGCCGAAGGGCCTCTTTCTGTGCTGTAGGACTCTATGACTCTATGACACTCTCACTCTCTCTCTTCCTTTTATCTCTCGATTTCTATCTCCCCTCTTTCTCTCCCTATCTCTCTCTCTCACACGTACTCTCTCTCTCTCTCTCTCTCTCTCTCTCTCTCTCTCTCTCTCTCTCTCTCTCTCTCTCTCTCTCTCTCTCTCTCTCTCTCTCTCTCTCTCTCTCTCTCTCTCTCTCTCTCTCTCTCTCTCTCTCTCTCTCTCTCTCTCTCTCTCTCTCTCTCTCTCTCTCTCTCTCTCTCTCTCTCTCTCTCTCTCTCTCCTCTCTCTCTCTCTCTCTCTCTCTCTCTCTCTCTCTCTCTCTCTCTCTCTCTCTCTCTCTCTCTCTCTCTCTCTCTCTCTCTCTCTCTCTCTCTCTCTCTCTCTCTCTCTCTCTCTCTCTCTTTCCCTGTCACATTGATCAGTCACTAAACACAAGACCGCCTGGGATGTCATCAGAGGAGATTGCTTGTGCCTGAGATTGTTTGTTTGTGTGCACAGCTGCTCAGAATGAATCCCCCCCCTCCCTCCAACCACAGTGTACAGGGCTGCTATTACCCATCAAATCTGTCACCTGTTTAATCAATCAAACAAGGGCTTTGAAGAAAGTTTTTGTTGGTCGAGATCCCTTAATGAGTCATGAAATAATCTCTTTCTAGTCGGGTTGTTTATTTAAAATGAAATGGAGTGATAATTACCCGGAGCATGTGTTTTCTTCTTTAATATGAACTTCGGGAGCCCGAGGGGAGGAAGGGTTGCATGTTGCTGGGATTACTATGGCAGTGTGTTCTGTTTGCAATAAACCCACTGAAGTGCAGGCCAACTGTGCTGGCATTGCCAGCTCTCCTCTTCTGCAACCCAAGCAGTGAGACACCTCAGTAATCTCCACTGCATCACCGATCCACAAGCGCTGGCCTCAGTCTAGAGGAACGTAGAGTTAACATGTGTGCAGCATCTTAGCTCATCTCATAACATTCACAGCCAACTCAATGGACAATAGACAATAGACAATAGGTGCAGGAGTAGGCCATTCAGCCCTTCGAGCCAGCACCGCCATTCAATGCGATCATGGCTGATCACTCTCAATCAGTACCCCGTTCCTGCCTTCTCCCCATACCCCCTCACTCCGCTATCCTTAAGAGCTCTATCCAGCTCTCTCTTGAAAGCATCCAACGAACTGGCCTCCACTGCCTTCTGAGGCAGTGAATTCCACACCTTCACCACTCATTACCGAACCCAGGAGTAGTCAGTGTTGGACCAGCGATAAACTGCAAATCACACACACACACACACACACACACACACACACACACACACACACACACACACACACACACACACACACACACACACACACACACACACACACACACACACACACACACACACACACACACACACTATCCCCCCCCCCCCCCCCCCCACACACACACACACACACACACAGCAACGTGATAATGAGCCGATATTTTGTTGTGTTTGTCGGCTAATCTACCGAAGGGCTGTGCCCAAGGCCGCGATGAATTGCAGGGAGTTGCGGACAGGGTCGCCAACTTCCTCGCTCCCAAATACGGGACAAGGGCCACGTCACCGCCCCCGCCCCACGTGGCCTCACCCAGCCAGCGGCCGCGTGCTCCCGCTCCACCAATGGCGGCTGCCCGGGCCGGGAGCACGTGGCCGCTGGCTGGGTGAGGTCACGTGGGGCGCGGGGCAGTGACGTCGCCCTTTGTCCCCTTCTTTGGGAGCGAGGAAGTTGGCAACCCTACTAATACGGGACAAGGGCGGTCTAACTAATTTAGCCCAATATACGGGATGCCCCAGCTAAATACGGGACAGTTGGCAACCCTAGTTGCGGATGTACCCCAGTCCATCACACGGGCCGCACTCCCCACCACTGACTCCATCTACACTTCATGCTGACTCTGAGAAGCAGCCAATGTAACCAAGGTAGACACAAAATGCTGGAGCAACTCAGCGGGTCAGGCAGCATCTCGGGAGAGAGGGAATGGGTGACGTTTCGGGTCAAGACCCTTCTTCAGTCTCAATGTAATCAAGGACTTGTGTCCCAGCCCCGGTCACTCCATCTCCTCTCTGCTCCTGCCTGGCAAAATGTACAGAAGCTTGAAAGCGCGCTCGAGCAGACTCAGTGTTGTGGCATTCATGTGGCTCGTGCAGCTGCAGTTGGTAAGGATTTCATTGTTCCCTTGGCGATGCAAATGACATTAAACATTCTTATCCGTTGTCTTGCAGGCAAGCAGTAGATTCTGCAGGGAATTGACGAGAATGTGGGGAGACTAATAAAAATGAACATTAATGGGTGGTTGATGGTCTTGGCCTGTGTCCGTGAAGTATCACACGACCAAACTCAAGGGATGTTGACTTTCTATCTCATCCATGAGCCGGCAATGGTGTACAGGTCCCCCACCGACCTTCTGGCAACATTTTTTAATCTGGCCAAAATTACAAGAGCGCACTTTAAATCCCCCCCCCCCCCCCCCCACCTCGTGGAAGGCCCCCCGAAAATGTGGCTCTTAGGCCGGGTGAGGCAGCCGATCTCGACCTCGTTGGGACTTCCGCGTCCAACTGGCGGGTGGGATTTTCCCCCTTGCGGCCAGGGCTGTGGAAGTCCGGTGCCGGCAGATGCGTTCCCAGAGCCGGCTTTGCGGGCCGATATCTCTGCAGACTGCAGGAGTACGTGCTGAGGGACGCACTGAAGCTTGGTGCAGCCAACGCCGAGGCCCTGTGGGGGAGGATCACAGTCTAGGGTCCTTCCGCTGTTGGACATGGGGGGGCAGGGTGTGGTGGAGAGAGACGCCCCTCCAAATAAGGGAAGGCATTCTGTGTAAATCTGGCAATGAATGTACAACCTCCGGGAATGTCGGATGGAGTTTTTGAAAAGGAAAATGTTTTGTAAATATTTATTACTGGAGTAAAGTATTTTTTGAAAAATTTAAAATAAAAGATATCTCGGCCTCTTGGCGGCCAAGGCAGAACGTTCCGGTACCGTTTGACTCCTCCCGGAGCCCGTGACCTATGTTGGTACGGCAACACCGATAATCCAGAAAGCCTCTGGAACGAAAGGTGCCGGAAAATCGATAGTGCACTCTGGCACCATCAGGTTTGATTTGCATTGTTAGATGTTAATATTTAATATTTAATATTTAATACAGAATGGCAGCATCAATAAAGCTTCGCAATAACGATAGCCGTATTATAGGAGATAAACTAATGGTGTACTTGTGTTCATTTATATTACTGACAATAATTTCAAGATGTACCTTCTCTGTCCATTTCCAGTCTGGACATAGTTGATGTTAATCAGGATGAGGCAATGACAGCTAATTCCTCCTGTGATATCGCTTGATCCACTTAGACAGCTGAGCAAAGACCATGGAACATATCTCAGGCACGTTGAACTAAATGAAACTGTATCCAAGGAGAGATCCACAAGACTTGCGGTAGAGTTGCTGCCTCACAGCGCCGGAGAGCACGGGTTCAATTCTAACTACGGGCGCTGTCTGTACGGAGTTTGTACGTTCTCCCCGCGGCCTGTGTAAGTTTTCTCCGGGATCTCCGGTTTCCTTCCTCATTCCAAAAGACACAGATTAGAAGGTTAATTGGCTTCAGTAAAATTATAAATTGTCCCTTCAAAACGCTATATTCTTCTCTGCTCTTTCACTGCACCGCCACTTTAGAAAGCTACCTCTGAAGAAAGGTCTCGACCCGAAACGTCACCCGTCCCTTCTCTCCAGAGATGCTGCCTGTCCCGCTGAGTTACTCCAGCGTTTTGTGCCTACCTCCCTTCCATTGGCTCCGTTTACAACCTCAAGCCGCCACCAGCAAAATCAAGGACGAGTCGCACCCTGGCCACCCCCTCTCCTCTAGGGGTTGCCAACTTCTTCACTCCCAAATACGGGACAAGGCGGCGTCACCGCCCCGCAGCCCCACGTGTCCTCACCCAGCCAGCGGCCCACGTGCTCCCGATCCACCAATGGCGGCCGCCATTGGTGGAGCGGGAGCACGTGGGCCGCTGGCTGGGTGAGGACACGTGGGGCGCGGGGCGGTGACATCACCCTTTGTTCCTTCTTTGGGAGTGAGGAACTCGGCAACCCTACTAATACGGGACGAGGGCGGTCCCAGTACGGGACAAACCAATCTTGCCCAAAATACGGGATGTCCCGGCTAATATGGGACAGTTGGCGACCCTACTCTCCTCCCCTCTCCCACCGGTCAAAAGGTATCGAAGACATTCTTGCCATAGAGGGAGTACAGAGAAGGTTCACCAGATTAATCCCTGGGATGGCAGGACTTTCATATGAAGAAAGACTGGATAGACTGGGCTTGTACTCGCTGGAATTTAGAAGATTGAGGGGGGATCTTATAGAAACTTACAAAATTCTTAAGGGGTTGGACAGGCTAGATGCAGGAAGATTGTTCCCGATGTTGGGGAAGTCCAGAACAAGGGGTCACAGTTTAAGGATAAGGGGGAAGTCTTTTAGGACCGAGATGAGAACGTTTTTTTTCACACAGAGAGTGGTGAATCTGTGGAATTCTCTGCCACAGAAGGTAGTTGAGGCCAGTTCATTGGCTATATTTAAGAGGGAGTTAGATGTGGCCCTTGTGGCTAAAGGGATCAGGGGGTATGGAGAGAAGGCAGGTATGGGATACTGAGTTGGATGATCAGCCATGATCATATTGAATGGCGGTGCAGGCTCGAAGGGCCGAATGGCCTACTCCTGCACCTATTTTCTATGTTTCTATGTTTCTATGAAGTGTGAAAACGCACAGCTCCAGATTCAGGGACAGTTTGTTCCCATCTTGGATTTAAGGAAGCATCTGCAATTCCTTCCTACACTCTTCACCTCAAATCTGGTCAATGCTCCAAGCCCCTTTCTGAGGTTAACCCTGCATTTCTCCCCCGCGACCTCCCTCCTTCATAAATATCTCGGGGATGTTTTGCTTTCCGACAGGGTCGTCGAGCTCAGTTTGCTCTCTTCAAAAGAGCCCCCGTGGTTGCGAAAGTCTGCAAGATATTAAACGCACTGAAAAACATCACCCCCAGATTTTCTGATGTGCAAACTACACATGGTTCCACTTCCTGTGCACCGTTACCACATTTCCTGTTTAAACAAACAAAGGATCAAAAACAATTGGTTCCTCCTTTCCCGAACAAACACGCCTGGGGTGAAATGCCGAGTGTTGTTTGGGGTCAGAGTCTACTTGGAGGGGAAGTTCACGACCAAGGGCACAGCCCGCAAAGATGCGGAGCCCAGAGGTTCATTTTCCATTAAACTTTTTATCTAACTCTGTTTTTCATTGAATTGAAGGATAGCGGAGTGAGGGGGTATGGGGAGAAGGCAGGAATAGGGTACTGATTGAGAGTGATCAGCCATGATCGCATTGAATGGCGGTGCTGGCTCGAAGGGCTGAATGGCCTACTCCTGCACCTATTATCTATTATCTATTGAAAGACACAGCATGGAAACAGTTCCTTCAACCCACCGAGCCCACGGTGACCATCGATCACCCATTCACACGGGTTCCATGTTATCCCACCTTCTCATCCACTCCCTACACCCTTGGGGCAATTTACAGAGGCCTATTTTCACCTACATTCTACTTAACCTGCAACCTCTAATCTTAATGGCACGGCACGGTAGCGCAGCGGTAGAGTTGCTGTCTTACAGCGAATGCAGCGCCGGAGACTCGGGTTCGATCCTGACTGCGGGCGCCGTCTGTACGGAGTTTGTACGTTCTCCCCGTGACCTGCGTGGGTTTTCTCCGAGATCTTCGGTTTCCTCCCACACTCCAAAGACGTGCAGGTTTGTAGGTTAATTGACTGGGTAAATGTAAAAATTGTCCCTAGTGTGTGTAGGATAGTGTTGATGTGCGGGGATCGCTGGGCGGCGCGGACTCGGTGGGCCGAAGGGCCTGTTTCCGCGCTGTATCTCTAAAAAAATTCTTAACCTAAAATCCTGCATGACTTTAGGATGTGTGGAGAAAACCGGACGAAACCTCACGTGGTCACAGGGAGAACGGACAAACTCCACACAGGCAGCGACCGTAGTCAGGATCGAACCCGGGTCACTGACACTGTAAGGCAGCAACTCTACCGCTGCGCCACCGAGTTAAACAGCGAAGGGTGGGGCACTGGGGGGGGGGGGGGCGGGATGGATACGGGACAAATGCGGGCGAATGCAACAAACTTAGATTGGGCATCTTGGTCGGTATGGACGAAGTTTAGTTTAGTTTAGAGATACAGCGCGGAAACAGGCTCTTCAGCCTAATGGTGATCCCCGCACATTAACACATATTAGGGACAATTTTACATTCATATCAAGCCAATTAACCTACAAACCTGTACGTCTTTGGTGTGTGGGAGGGAACCGAAGGTCGTGGAGAAAACCCACGCGGTCACGGGGAGAACGTATGTACAAACTCCGTACAGACAGCACCCGTGGTCGGGATCGAACCGGGGTTTCTGGTGATGTAAGCACTGTAAGGCAGCAACTCTACCGCTGCGCCACCGTGCCACCCATGTGCCAGTGCTGTTTCCATGCTGTATGACTCAATGGATTTGAAATGTCTTTTGATTATAATGTCACGACTGGTTACTGCCCCAATAACGTAGCCATCCACGCTAGCATCATTACTAACCGGCTCAGCCTGAAATGGCCGATGCGTTCTGTTCCAATGGGGAAAATGCTTCCAAACCTTGAGTGCACCATGAGGCAATCGGAATGCGTCTCCATTGCTGGCGAGCTAAACAACAAGGAGAATTCCAGTCAAGTGCCGTAATTAAAAACTCCTGCAGCTGTTTGTGGAAAACAGGAATATTTACATGTCATGCAGCTCAACTGTTCCTTATCACAAGAACTAACTTTCCGGGATATTTAAAATATGACTCAGGGCCATATTTTCTCTCAATTTTAATGATGAAGAACGACTTGAATACAGAAAACAAGTTTCACAACTCGAGTGCGTTGTAACGAATGAAGGATTTTAAAGTCTCACTGCGAGATTATAGGAAGCCCAGTTGTCTCCATGCTTGAAGTATCAGGATCCAGAGATAACCAGTAGATTTAATGCTTAGGAAGGTGACTACAGATGCTGGTTTACACCAAAGATAGCCACACAATGCTAGAATAACTCAAGTCAAGTCAAGTTTATTTGTCACATACACATACACGATGTGCAGTGAAATGAAAGGTCAACCACAGTCCAGCAATAGAGCAATAAAAATAAACAATTTCATACACAATCACAACCAACACAAAACAAAAACAACAAAAAGAAACATCCATCACAGTGAGTCTCCTCCAGTCACCTCCTCACTGTGATGGAAGGCAAGAATGCCTTTTCCCTTCCCCTGCTGTCTTCTCCCGCGGTCAGGCTGTTGAAGTTGCCACGTTCCAGACCGCGCCGGACGGTGAAAGGTCCACAGCGGGCCGACCCAAGCCCCACGATCCGGGGCGGGCGAAGACGCCCGGGACAGGCAGCGTCTCTGGAGAAAAGGAGTAGATGACGGTTTGGGTCGAGACCCTTCTTCAGGCTGAGAGTCAGGGGAGGGGGAGAATAGAGGTATGAAAAGGTTCAGAACAAATCAGAGCCGGCACCGATGACCAAGGAAAAGTGGAGCGCACAATGGTCCATTGTTGGCTGTGGACGAGATGATTTAGATTTTTTTTAGATCTAGAGATACAGCACGGAAACAGGCCCTTCAGCCCACCGAGTCCGCGCCGCCCAGCGATCCCCGCACATTAACACTATCCCACACGCACTTGGGACAATTTTTACCCAGTCAATTAACCGACACACCTGTACGTCTTTGGAGTGTGGGAGGAAACCGAAGATCTCGGAGAAAACCCACGCAGGTCACGGGGAGAACGTACAAACTCCGTGCAGACGGCGCCCGTAGACAGGATCGAACCTGAGTCTCCGGCGCTGCATTCGCTGTAGGGCAGCAACTCTACCACTGCGCCGCCGTGCCGATAACAAAGGGATGCTTGGAAGCGAATCGTGGAACTAGCAGGGCCTCGAGCAGGGGGAGAGAACCTGAGGGGCAACATTCTCACAGAGGGTGGTGGGTATATGGAGGAGCTGCCAGTGGAGATAGCTGAGGCAGGTACTAGAATAACATTGAAAAACATTTGGGCCGGTACATGGAAAGGACAGGTTTTTGATGGGAAAAGGGCCAAATGTGGGCAGGTGGGACTCGCGTACCAAAGGCTGAGAAGAGACCTGATGAACGTATACAAAATTATGAGAGCTGTGGATGGGGTAGACAGTCAGAACCTTTTTCCCCCAGGGTGGAAATGTCAAAGATTAGAGGAGAAAGCCTGTAGGTGGGAGAGTCTGAGATTAAAGACGTGAGAGGCAAGGTTTTTTGCACAGAGTTTGACGGGCATCTGGAATGTGTTGTGAGGGGTGGTGGTGGAGGCATAGAAAATATAGAAAATAGGTGCAGGAGGAAGCCATTTGGCCCTTCGAGCCAGCACCGCCATTCATTGTAATCATGGCCGATCATCTACAATCAGTAATCTGTGCCTGTCCTCTCCCCATATCCCTTGATTCCACTAGCCCCTAGAGCTCATTCCAACTCTCTCTTAAATTCATCCAGTGAATTGGCCTCCACTGCCTTCTGTGGCAGAGAATTCCACAGATTCACAACTCTCTGGGTGATACGATAGTGGCATTTTACTAGGGTTGCCAACTGTCCCGTATTAGCCGGGACATCCCGTATTTTGGGCTAAATTGGTTTGGCCTGTATGGGACCACCCTTGTCCCATATTAGGCCCAGGGGGCGTTGTAGGCCCGGACGCTGTAGGCCCGGACGCTGTAGGTCCCGACAGTTTAGGTCCCGACACTCTAAGTTTCCGACATTTTAGCTCCGGACAGTCTAGGTTCGGAGGCCCGGGCGCCGCCTAACGGAGGTTGCGTAGCAACCCACCTCCCAGCCCGGGCGGCCGTTATTGGTGGAGCGGGAGCACGTGGCCGCTGGCTGGGTGAGGTCACGTGGGGCGGTGATGTCACCTTGTCCCTTATTTGGGAGTGAGATAGTTGGCACCCCTACATTTAAGAGGCTCTTGGACAGGCGCATGGATATGCAGGCGATGGAGGGATGTAGATAATAGACAATAGACAATAGACAATAGGTGCAGGAGGAGGCCATTCGGCCCTTCGAGCCAGCACCGCCATTCAATGTGATCATGGCTGATCATTCTCAATCAGTACCCCGTTCCTGCCTTCTCCCCATACCTCCTGACTCCGCTATCCTTAAGAGCTCACGTGCAGGCAGGTGCGATTAGTGTATCTCGGCATCTTGATGGGCACGGACATTGTGGGCTGAAGGGCCTGATTCAACCCCAATATAGCAAACGCAAGCAGTCCCAGGCAGCCCTCAGGAAGCACAGACTGAGCATCTTTGCACTCATGATCCCAGGCACCTCTGGTGGGGTGCCCTAGATCTGTGTGTTAGCCCAGACATTAAGCAGAAGATCAAGCGTCCTGCCTTTTGTAAGCTGTCCTGATCCTGACTCTCAGTGTAAAGAGAGCACTAGCCCTGCATCCTCTCTGCTGTTGGTAGTATTTCATGTTTATCCATGGCTTTGCCTCAGGCATACTTTATCTTGCTCTGTGCGGCAATTCGATAATTGTTTATATATCCGCGACAATACCAGGCAATGGATTCGGTGAAACCTATTAAACGTTTGCAAACGACCCGATCGTATTTTACAATTTGCCTACATTACGGTAATAAATCCAGATTAAAAGATGATGCTTTCAGTAATTGGAATGTCAAAGCCAGTGGAGAGGTGTAGGTGCTCAGGCCAGCAGGCGTACATTCAACAGGTTTATCCACACATTCACTAAGGAGGTCAAATTAAAGTGGAGAATGAACCAGGATCACTGCTGGGTGACAAGACTTATTTTTACATTTCTCAAAAACAAATTTTATTCGGGATATAAAAGGCAAAAACTGTGCAAAAGCTCTTCGTGCATCCTCAGTGTACGTACATTCAATGAGTAGCACAGATGCTGCCCGGTTTACGATGCTTCGACTTATTGAAACATGTCAGATTATTAGGGATTGGACTCGCTAGAGGCAGGAAACATGTTCCCGATGTCGGGGGAGTCCAGAACCAGGGGCCGCAGTTTAAGAATAAGGGGTAGGCCATTTCGAACGGAGATGAGGAAAGACTTCTTCACTCAGAGAATTGTAAGTCTGTGGAACTCTCTGCCTCAGAAGGCAGTGGAGGCTAATTCTCTGGATGCTTTCAAGAGAGAGCTAGATAGAGCTCTTAATGATAGCGGAATCAGGGGGTATGGGGAGAGGGCAGGAACGGGGTACTGATTGTGGATGATCAAGGGCCTCCTCCTGCACCTTATGTCTATTGTCTATTGTCTATTGTCTATTGACTTTGCGATGGTGCAAACGGCAGTGACCCGTAGCGAGCCGCCACTCGCTTCCACCCACGTGATCAGGTGTATTAAATGCATTTCGACTTACAATATTTTCGGTTAGCAATGTGTTTCTCGGAATGGCACCCCGTTGTAAGCTGAGGAGCGTCTGTACTGAGTTACTGACCTGATGCATGAGGGCAAATTCTCAATAAATGCAGCTTAATGTTTAGATAATATGTGTACCGGCACCTTTTAGGTTTAAGGTTATTATTGTCGCATGTACCGAGATACAGTGAGAAACGCTTGTCTTTTTTAAACCTCACGTGTTTCTACATTCCCTTGTCCACCAAAGAATTAAAGGACGTTCTTTTAGGAAGGAGATGAGGAGGAATTTCTTTAGTCAGAGGGTGGAGAATCTGTGGAATTCTTTGCCGCAGAAGGCTGTGGAGGCCAAGTCAATGGATATATTTAAGGCAGAGGTGGGTAGATTCTTGATTAGTGCGGGTGGCAGAGGTTATGGGGAGAAGGCAGGAGAATGGGGTTAGAAGGGAGAGATAGATCTGCCATGATTGAATGGCGGAGTGGACTAGATGGGCCGAATGGCCTAATTGTGCTCCTACCACTTTTGATCTTATGTAGGAAAATAACTGCAGATGCTGGTACAAATCGAAGGTATCACAAAATGCTGGAGTAACTCAGCAGGTCAGGCAGCATCTAGGAGAGAGGAAATGGGTGACGTTTCGGATCGAGACCCTTGGGGCTCGAAACGTCACCCATTCCCTCTCTCCTGAGATGCCGCCTGACCTGCTGAGTTACTCCAGCATTTTGTGATACCTTATGATCACAGCCTATCTCTAGCCCAGTCGCCTCTCTGCATCCTCCTTGCAGCCCACACTGCCACCCAGTGTTGGAGTGAGGAACCTGCACCCAGCAGTGGCATCAAACGGCCAAGAACACATCACCTGTAGGAAGGAACTGCAGGTGTTGGTTTATACCGAAGAGAGACACAAAGTGCTGGAGCAACTCAGCGGGTCAGGCAGCATCTCCGGAGAAAAACATATAGGTGACGACTCGGGTTGGAATCTATCTGCAGTCTGAAGAAGGGTTCCCACTCAAACCTTCACCTATTCTTTTTCTCCAGAGACGCTGCCTGACCTGCTGAGTTACTCCTGCGTTTTGGGCCAAGAAAATCAGGCAGGCGCCCTCCCGTTCTGTAGCTTGTTCTCTTTATTTCCAGCCTTCCAAACTGTCGCTGTATGTCCTCTTATCAGAAGCCAAGTCCCACTCCAGAGACCTGAGCACAAAACCCTTCATATAGAACATACAACTGCCCCTTCCACCCGCAATGTCTGTGTTAAGAGAATGCCAAGTTATTTTAATGCCCTCTGCCCGCACACGATCCACATCCCTCCGTTACCTGCATAGTCATGTATCTCTTAAACACAACTATCGTATCTGACTCGACTACCACCCCTGGCAGTGTGTTCCAGGCATCTGGAACAAATTGGCACTCTCTGTGTAAAACATCTGGCTCTCGCATCTCCTTTAAACTTTTCCCCTCTCATTCTAAAGCTGTGCCTTCTGCTCTTTGTCATTTTAGCCCTGGGAATAAGGTTCTGACTGTCTATCCTATCAATGCTTTGCAGAATGTTACACACTTCCGACGCTCCAGAGAAAACAATCCAACTTTGTCCAACCTCCCCTGTGTGGGCAGAAACTGCAGATGCTGGTTGATAACGAAGATGCTGGAGTAACTCAGCGGTTCAGGCAGCATCTCTGGAGGAAAAAGGATGGGTGACGTTTCGAGTTGAGACCCTTCTTCAGACCCTTCATCAATATTATTCCAATGCTTCTTCAATATTATATGACTGTGAAAATTATATATTTTTACACTATAACTGTGGTACATTCATTGGGAAAATCTGAGGTTCAGATAGGTGATCATATCGGCCGCGGGACGTTTCGGTGCCCGGTGCGGCTTGGCCGCTGGACGTTTCGGTGCCCGGGGCGGCTCGGCCGCGGGGCCTTCCATCCCCTTGCGGGGGCTGTGCGTGTCGTTTGCCTCGGTAGGGGTCGAGCTGCCTGTCCGTGGGTGCGGGGGGAAGAGAGGGGAAGTTTTGTTGCCTCCATCACAGTGAGGGGGTGTTTGGAGTCACTGTGATGGATGTTTGTGTTGGGGTCGGGTGTCCTGTGTTCTTTTCTTTTTTGTTGTGTCTTGTGTCTTGTGACTGCTGAAATTTCGCTCGGTGTTTGTGCCGAGTGACAATAAAGTGTTGTTATACTTATACTGTTATAAATGCAGTTCAGTCTTCAGATTTTCCATTTGGCTGAACAAATTGAACACCAGCTTGAGGCCAAAGCAATAGGCGAACTAAACTTCCATAGCGGAACGATCACAGAGGAAATAAAAAAGTCTACCTAAAGATAATTTTTCATTAGCTTCCAAATTTTTATTTGTTAGTTCCTCCATAGAAACATAGAAAATAGGTGCAGGAGGAGGCCATTTGGCCGTATGTCGAAGCATCGTTAGTCGGGCAGCATCTGGATATAAAATAATGAGAGGCATAGATCGGGTAGACAGTGAAAATGTCAAAGACTAGAAGGAATAGCTTCAAGGTGGGAGGAACAGAGTTTAAAGGAGACGTGCGGAAGTGGTGGGTCCCTGGAACGTGCTGGCAGGGGTAGTGGTGGAGGCAGATACGATAGAGGTATTTCAGAGACTTTTAGATAAGCACACGGACATGCGGGGAATCGAGGCTGATAGGAGTTGGTCTTGGCATCTTGTTGAGCAAGGACATTGTGGGCTGAAAGGCCTGTCCCTGTGCTGCATTGTTCTACGTCCAGAGACAGCATCGCCGTTACCATTTCCCTGATTATTATTCCTTCTCCCCTTTATTTCTTCCCCACACGTTCCGCTTCCATTCGTGCGGATGCCCCACCTCTTCCACTGAACGATGAGCAGATTGCTACATTTCCAGATGAGATTGCGAAGATTATCTTTGATCTGTACACATGTTGAAATGAAATGATGCTAACGTGCCCAAAGACGATTATCAGCAAGATGAATAAAATATTCGGACAGAAATAACTGCAGGATAAGCTGGTTCCCCCTGCGCCTAAACAAAATGTCAGCTCTGATACTGCCAGAGTCTGGAAATAATTGCACTGGCAGGTCGTTGACCTGTGTGTTAACATTATGAAAGGCTCACCAAACACAAAATACCATTCAAAATATACCACAAGCAAAAATTAGACACAGATGGTCCCTTCTGAACGTTTGCTTTTCCAAAAGAAACGCAAAGATTAGGCAGACATAAAAGTGATTAAATAAAGAAGGCCAAATATTATTTATTTATTCAATGGTTTCATTTAATTCACAGATTAGCCAATGCAGCTTGGCTTTGCTTATTTTACTAATATGCGAGGCAGTCGTTCTTTAAGATTGGAATCTTATGCTGATAAACGTTGTCCTGGGCTGATGGACTATAACGGAATCTTGAGTAGAACACAAAGTGCTGGAGTAACTCAGCGGGTCAAGCAGCCTCACTGGATAGGCCTGGGTTGGGACCCTTCTTCAGGTCCAAAAAGTCACCTATCTATCAGTCTACCAGACTCAGGAACAGCTTCTTCCCCTCTGCAATCAGGCTTCTGAATGGTCCGTCCATAAGCTAAGGTGCAGTCTGAGTCACCTCTACCCCATTGAGGACATTGGACTTTGGCTGTGGAACTAGTGCACTACAATGCTGAGAACTATATTCTGCACTCTCAATCTTGCCCTTTGCTCTATCTATTGTACTTGGGTTTGAATTGATTGTAGTTGTGTGTGGTATATCTGATCTGTTTGGATAGCATGCAAAACAAAGCTTCTCACTGTACTTTGGTACACGTGACAAAAATAAACCTAAACCTTCAGAGATGGGCGGCAAGGTGGCTCAGCGGTAGAGTTGCTGCCTTACAGCGCCGGAGACCCGGGTTCGATCCCGACTACGGGTGCTGTCTGTACGGAGTTTGTACGTTCTCCCCGTGACCTGCGTGGGTTTTCTCCGAGATCTTCGGTTTCCTCCCACACTTCAAAGACGTACAGGTTTGTAGGTAAATTGGCTTGGTAAATGTAAGAATTGTCCCTAGTGGATATAGGATAGTGTTAATGTGCGGGGATCGCTGGTCGGCGCGGACCCAGTGGGCTGAAAGGGCCTGTTTCCGCGCTGTATCTCTAAACTAAACTGAAATCTATGGGTTTGCCCTTTTCACCGTTTTGGTTACTTCCTCAAAAAGCTCAATCAGATTCGTAATACGCGACCTCCCACGTACAAAACCATGCTGCCTATCCCTAATCAGCCTCTGTCTATCCAAATGCAGATATATCTTATCCTCGCAATCCTTCCCAGTAACTTGCTTGCAACAGATGTTGGGCTCACTGGTCGAGAGTTCCCAGGCTTTTCCTTGCAGCCATTCTGAGAGGCACAACATTCGCCACCCTCCAGATTTCCCGCACCTCACTCGTTGATTCATACATCTCAGCCTGCAGTTGCTTCTGCAGCTTCCCACAGAGTCCATGGGTATATCTGATCGGACCCAAACTCATTCATGTGGTGACCTCTTATCAGTCTCCTCAGTTCTGGGAAGTTAGGGATGAACAATATTTGCTGGCAACACAGTGGTTTCTACATCCTGTGAGTGAATCAATGCAAAGAATTAACCTCCTGTTCTCCCTCCTCGCCACACCTCAGACTGAAACATTCTCTCTGTTAACACACTCCCGCCCCCACCTCTCCTCCCGCAGCTGCCTCCCAGCCACCCGCAGCGGGATCCTGGCGATGAATCACGTCATGTTACATTACTCAAAATAGTTCTTGAATCACAGAGTCATAGGGCGTGGAAACAGGCCCTTCAGCCCAACTTGCCCACGCTGGCCAACATGCACCACCTACACTAGTCCCACATGCCTGCTTTTGGCCCATATCCCTCTAAACCTGTCCTATCCATGTACCTGTCTAAATGTTTCTTAAACGGTGCGATAGTCCCAGCCTCAGCTACCTCCTCCGGCAGCTCTTTCCATACACCCACCACCCTATGTGTAAAAAAGTTACCTCTCACATTCCCATCAAATCTTTCCCCCCCCTCACCTTAAACCTATATCCTCTGGTTCTCAATTCCCCTACCCTGTGGCAAAAGACTCGATCTATTCCTCTCATGATTTTGTACACCTCTATAAGATCACCCCTCATCCTCCTGCACTCCATGGAATACAGTCCTAGCCTGCTCAACTTCTCCCTGTAGCTCAGTCACTCGAGTCCTGGCAACATCCTGGCATTATATTAAGGCACCGTGTTCAGAGAGCAGAGAGTAAGATTATATAGGGTTAGTAGCTATTTAACATTACTTAAAGGTAATCGGTTATATGGAATGTTACTACGATCAACCTCATTGGTGACCCTCGGACTATCTTTGATCGGACTTTACTGGCTTGACCTCGCACTAAACGTTATTCCCTTTATCCTGTATCTGTACACTGTACAAGGCTCGATTGTAATCATGTATTGTCCTTCCGCTGTATCAAAAGCTTTTCACTGTACCTCGGTACACGTGATAATAAACTCAACTGAACCAAACTAATTCTTTCAAATATAAACAGAGAAGAGACGGAAATCGTGCAGCCTAAAAATAGTTGACAAAGTCCCAGAAGAGATTACTTATCTGCAGTGACGTGCTTCGGCCCAGTGACAGATGGCTTCATATCTAATGTGCGTCGGCTGACAGTGTCATTGCTATCCTCTCTGCTTTAGAGTAATCCTTTTCCACCACAGCCTGGGAGAGCTGGTTGTTAGGAAGTGGGCTTTCAAATGACCTCTCGATCAACTGAGTTTAGTTTAGAGATACAGCGCGGAAACAGGCCCATTTCGGCCCACCGGGTCCGCGCCGACCAGCGATCCCCGCACATTAACACTATCCTATACCCACTAGGGACAAATTTTCTTTTACATTTGCCAAGCCAATTAACCTACATATCTTTACGTCTTTGGAGTGTGGGAGGAAACCAAAGATCTTGGCGAAAACCCACGCAGGTCACGGGGAGAACGTACAAACTCTGTACAGACAGCACCCGCAGTCGGGACTCTACCGCTGCGCCCCCTTGCTCACAGTGAGAATACGCATGGTTGAAGGCCCAACTCCCAGGTCATCTACACTGTTACTTTTTGGGTTATAAACCTTTTCATAACCGATATTTTGAATAAAATAAAATTTTCAAATTCCTAAATTTGTTTTTTTTTAAACCGAATTTGCTCCTGCAGTTTGCCGATCATCAGTATCCATTGGCAGTATCGTCATCTGTACGATCGAGAAGTATGAGGGAGATTTCGAGGCGGCACAGTGGTGCAGCGGGTAGAGCCGCTGCCTCACGGTGCCTGAGACCCACACTCCATCCTGACCTCAGGTGCTGTCTGTGTGGAGTTTGCACGGTTCTCCCTGTGACCGCGTGGGTTTCCTCCGGGTGCTCCGGTTTCCTGACTGAACAAGGGTCTCGACCCGAAACGTCACCCAATTCTTCTCTCCAGAGATGCTGCCTGACCCGCTGAGTTACTCCAGCATTTCGTGTCTACCTTCGATTTAGACCAGCATCTGCAGTTCTTTCCTACACAAGGTTTCATTTTAGTTTAGAGATACAGCAAGGAATCTTGCAAGGGCACTTGGCCCACAAAGTCCACACACCAACCATCAATCCACCGTTCACACTGGAGAAATGTTATCGCATTCTCTCCAGTCAGTGGTCCTGGCTGCTCTCTCAATGCACTCCTTTCAAGAACGATATTTAATGTGCCTCCTTCCCAAACCCTTCCACCTACTGCACATCGCTCCCTCTGGCTTTACATTTCATCCCCCTTATATGACAGCCTTTTGCATCTTGTCTCTTTTAGACCTTTTGTATTCTTTTATAAGAAAATAACTGCAATTTTGTATTCTTTTAATCTTTAGTTCTGAAAGATTTTTTCAGAAACCTGAAGGAACCTGGTCAGGTTGGCCTGGTTTTGTTTCCCACCCCCTTCCACGATACAATCAGTCTGAAGAAGGGACCCTACCCTTCACGTTGTTTTACAAGGATGATCGCAGGAATGAGCGGGTTAACATATGATGGGTGTTTGAAGGCACTGGGCCCGTACGCACTGGAGTTTAGAAGGATGAGGGGGGACCTCATTGAAACTTATCGAATAGTGAGAGGCTTGGATAGAGTGGATGTGGAGAGTACGTTTCCATTAGTGGTGGAGTCTAGGACCAGAGGTCATAGCCTCAGAATTAAAAGACGTTCCTTTAGGAAGGAGATGAGGTGGAATTTCTTTAGACAGAGGGTGGTGAATTCTTTGCCAGAAGAAGGCTGTGGAGGCCAAGTCAATGGATACGGCAGAGATAGATAGATTCTTGATTAGTACGGGTGTCAGGGATTATGGCGAGAAGTCAGGAGAATGGGGTTAAGAGGGAGAGATAGATCAGCCATGATTGAATGGTGGAGTGACTTGATGGGCCGAATGGCCTAATTCTGCTACTATAACCTATGACCTACCCAAAACATTACCTATCCATGTTCTCCAGAGATAAGCCAATAAGACATAGGTGCAGAATTAGGCCATTCGGCCCATCGAGTCTACTCCGCCATTTAATCATGGCTGATCTATTTTTCCCTCTCAACCCTTTTCTCTTGCCTTCTCCCCATAATCTTTGACACCCGTACTAATCAAGAATCTATCAATCTCTGCTTTAAAAATACCTTAAGTCATGGCCTCCACAGCTGTCTGCGGCAATGAATTCCACAGATTCTCCACCCCCTGGCTAAAGAAGTTCCGCCTCATCTCCTCCGTTCTGAAGATACATCCTTTTATTCTGAGACTGTGCCATCTGGTTCTAGACACTCCCATGCTGCTTGACCAGCTGAGTTTAGTTAAGTTTAGTTTAGGTTAGTTTAGTTTAGAGATACACGTGAAACAGGCCCTTCAGCCCACCGAGACGGCACCGACCAGCGATCCCCGCGCATTAACACTATCCTACACACACTGGGGATAATTTTACATTTATACCAAGCCAATTAGCCTACAAACCTGTACGTCTTTGGAGTGTGGGAGCAAACTGAAGATCTCGGAGGAGACCCTTGCGGTCACGGGGAGAACGTACAAACTCCGTACAGACAGCACCCATAGTCAGGATCGAACCTGGGTCTCTGGCGCTGTACGGTAGCAACTCTACCGCTGCGCCACCGTGCCGCCCACTCCAGTACTCTAGTACTTTATGCTCCATGCAAGGTTCTAGCATCTGCAGCCGTTCCTTGTGTCCGCTAATATTTATGTCTCAACAAAACAGATGATCCGGTTTTATCAAATTGCCATTTGCAGGACTTCTTTGTACAAATAGGCAGCCATATTTAAGAGTGACAGAGGCACCCGCTGCAGTGACCTCTGGGAACATTCAGAAAGATACAAGTTCTTTGTTGGGTATTTTTCCTTCCGTCTTGGTTTTTCATCAGTTTGGAAGACTGAGTATTTTATAATCACCTTAACAATGTGATAATGGCATACCTAATGTCGTATTAAAAAGGTCACCAGCCAGACAGGCTTGGTAGCTGTCTGACGTTTTAGAACGGACCATCCACAAATGGCAACGAACGCATGCGCAATAAGGAAATTGGCAACGGATTTGGGAGGCCATGTGTTACCCGCAACCTTCAGCGATTCCAGATCAGATGGGTCGAGGCAAGCTACAAGCAGCCATAACTGGGAAGACTAATTGACCACCACACTAGCACAAGACATATTCTGACATTTGTGAGAATGGTATGTTCAGTTCTGTGATCTTTCCTAAAATGGACATCTCCAATGGTGCCAAGTCAATTCAATCAGATTGTTATTCTAACCTCATTCAAGCTTCTTTACAGAAAAAAAATATTCCTTTTTTTTTCAAATTCTGAATTTCCAGTCCAGGTTAGATTGTTTGGAATGTATGCTTTGAATTGGAGCAGCTTTAAGTTTGAATCTTAAATATTTCCTCGGAAAGGATCCAATTTTTCCTCTGCTGCGTAAGTAATACCTCAGACTGAGGTTTGCTCTCTGAGGTAATGTCCCCTAAGACCTGCTTGGAGACTAATAAGAATCCATTTCACTGAGGCAGGCAAACAGGCATTCCTTTTACAATTAGATTTTAAGTCCAAATCCCATTATCACGGCCTTTCTAGAAACTATTTTTTCTATTTTTTTCTAAAATGACAAAGGCAGAAATATTGCTCGATAGATTGAAAAATACAGCATGCAAACAGGCCTTTCGGCCTACCAAGTCCACGCCGACCATCTATCACCTGCTCCCCTTCTATGTTATCCTATTTTCTCATCCACTCCCTGCACACCAGGAGGCAATTTACAAAGGCAGATTAACCGTCTTTGGGATGAGGAAGGAAACCAGAGCACTCGGAGGAAATCCAAGTGGTCACAGGGAGAACGTGCAAACTCCACACAGACAGCACCCGAGGTCAGCATGACAACTGTGGAATCTAATTTCAATTATTCATCTGGAATCAACAATTGGTCACTAGTAATGCTGACCGCAAAATTAACTAGCTTTCCAGAAAACCAGCACAAGGTTCACTGATGATCTTTAGAGAAAGAAATCTGTCCATCCTTACCTGCCCAAGACCACAGGAAATTGCAGACTGTTGCAGATGTAGCCAAGTCCATCACACAGACTAGACATCCCACCATTGACTAGACCCATGTTATCCCACGTTTGCATCCACTCCGTACACACTAGGGGCAATTTAAAGAGGGTCACTTAACCTGTAAACCTGCATGTGTTTGGGGTGTGGGAGGAAACCGGAGCACCCGGAGGAAACCCACGTGGTCACAGGAAGAACGTGCAAACTACACACAGACAGAAACCGAGGTCAGGATCGAATCTGGGTCTCTGGCGCTCTGAGGCAACAGCTCGACCAGATGCGCCGCTCTTGCTGGGAAAACTCAGCGTGCCAAGCGGCACATGTGGAGGCAAAACGTGTGAGGCATCTTCTCAAGTTGAGAGCCTGCTTTAGAGCCATCCTCATTAAAAGTGACATCCCTATCAAAACCCCACAAGTAATAGAAGCAATAACAGAAGATGCATTGGAGCAATATCACTGACAATGAGAGTTCACTGTGCTCCTAATGCTTTCCCATGTGTTGTGGGGCTGGAATGGGGACAGAAAACTGATTAAAGAACGGGACTAGTCTTGCCGCCTAATGCTGCCAGCAGTGCTTTAGTTTCAACAGCTGCTTTGATTTTCCTTAGTTGTACATTGTTGACTATTCCCTTACCTCACCTCTGCTGCGGAGAGAAGAATCAACTGTGGAGAAGTCTGATTGGAAGAAGTCATTTTTGAGTGCGTCTCGGGTTTAAATCTCAGTAAACTGCCCTGCTGAATAAACACCTTGAAATGAAGAGAATTATGTTTTACTTCCATGTGTTTTATGAAAGGGCAAGACATAAAAAGGTTATGCTGATGCAGAAAAATAAGGGGTTGCTTTGCTAGCAAGGCACCATTGTGTTTTTATTTGTACATATGACTTAGAACGTGAGAAAAGACCGTTCAGCTTTATGATTCCTGACCTCTGGCAGGCTGTCTCTTCCATTATTGCACCCATCTGTATTTTGTGTAAATGTTCCTTTCATTGCCAAACTAATCATTACTTGAGCAAAATAGTTCCTCATATTTTTACTCAGCTGGATTAGGACCTTGGTAGACCTTTCAGGAAGGCACTGGTAGGTCCTTGAGATGCATAAGTTCATAAGAGATAGGAACAGAATTAGTCCATTCGGCCCATCTTTCTCTTCGCTCTTGACTGTCGCGTTTGACTTGACTGCATTCATGTATAGACTTATCTGATGTTAATTGGATAGCACACAAAAAAGTTTTTTATACATGCGATACGTGTAATTATAATAAACCTAAACCTAAAAGGTGCCGATACACATATTAATTAAGAACGAAGCTAAATTTATCAGCAAGTTATTAACAATTTGTACTAACAACTGATGAACAATTTTTTTCAATCAATATGCTCCCCCTCCTCCATTTTGATTCCATGACTAATTAACTTCCAATTTAATAAACATAACTAATCAGTCTAAAATCAAATAAAAATTAAAAACATAAGTTCACAAGATTTTAAATGATCGGAGCAGAATTAGGCCATTCGGCCCATCATGTCTACTCCACCATTCAATCATGGCCGATCTATCCCTCCCTCTCAACCCCATTCTCCTGCCTTCTCCCCGTAACCTCTGACACCCGTACGAATCAAGAATCTATCTATCTCTGCCTTAAAAATATCCATTGACTTGGCCTCCGCAGCCTTCTGTGGCAATGAATCCCACAGATTCACCACCCTCTGACTGAAGATGTTTTTCATTCCAGAGAGAGGGAATATCAACCTGTCCCAAATGAGATAGACCTGGTAAAACGTAGTGAAACCAAGTAGTGAAACCAGATATGGGTGGCCTTCTGAGTAACGGAGGCTTATTTTCCAAAAAAACAGTCTGTATTAAGGTTTTCCGTAACAACATTAGTTGAAAACAAATTCACAAAGTGCTGGAATAACTCAGCAGGTCAGCTAGCATCTCCGGAGAACAGGGATGGGCGACGTTTCGGGTCGGGACCCCTCTTCAGACTGAAGGCACTTTGTTCAAAGGCACTTCATCAAAAATCATGTCTCACAAATTTGACTGTGTTTTTTTTAATGAGGTGACCTAAAAGAAGGCAGTGTGGTAGTTGGACTTTTGCAACGCCTTTGACAAGATACCGACCGCATGGTTGGCTGGTCTGGAGGGTTAGATCATATGGGACTCAGCCGAGTTAACTGGTGGTAAACTTGGCTTGAAGGTAGGAAACAGAGGGTAGTGGTAGAGGGCTGTTTACATACTGGATGCCTATAACAGGTGCAATACTTCAGGGATTGGTACTGGATTGACTATTGTTCGTCATGTGCACTAATAATTTGGATTTGAATGTATGTGGTAAGTTTGCAGATGACACTAAAATTGGTGGTATAGTGGAGAAAGTTATCTATGATTAAATCAGTACCTTGATCAACTGGGTCAATGGGCCGAGGAATGGCAGATGGAGTTTAATTCAGTTAAATCTGTGGTGTTGCATTTTGGTAAGCCGAACCAGGGCAGGACTTACGCAGTAAATGATGGGGCCCGGGGAAGTTCTTATGACTGTAGAAGGGCCCCGACCCGAGATGTCACCTGTCCATTCACTCCATAGATGCTGCCTGACCCGCTGAGTTCCTCCAGCTCTATGTGTTTTGCTGAAGATTCCAGCATCTGCAGTCTCTTGTGTACCATTCCTACTGGACTGGTTAGCTGTAGAATTATCATTAACATACACCATACACTGCTGAGTGCATGTAAATGGCAACCGGCTTTTACACCGTGAGATCTCACCAACAGCAAACAAAGTCACATTTTTAGGGATGGTGATGAATGGAGAATATTAGCCAGAACACCAGAAGAGTTCCTTTCTCTTCTTCAAAGGATGCCGTTCAATCTGTAATAGGCCAGCCGGGGCTCAAGATGAACATTTACAATGGTGATAATGCAGCCCATAAATGCCAACTGGGATTATGAGCTCAAGGGTACACCGAGGCTGTGATTCACAGCCTTCACTCAGAAACACAGAGCTGAGCATGGCAGTGAATTAGTTACAATGAATGTGCTCAGGTTCAATGGTACGTCACTGATACATGTAACTAGGTGCAGTGAAGTTCCTTTTTTGCCTACAGTTCAGTAAATATCTTACTTTTATGCAGGCACAATCATATTTAAGTACAAGAATGTTGGAATAGTAGATCACACTAAGACAGTATACAAGAGCCACCAGGTTTCTGGCACCATTTTGTGTGATTTAAGTCCAAAGTTGTGAAAAATGTAGTCGTGAGGCAGCAACTCTACCGCTGCACCACCGTGCCCCCCTTTACGGGGATAGGGAACTTTTAAAAACCGACATCCTTCGGGCTAAAAGGGCTTGGTGATTAGGGAGCGGCAAGCTTGCGCCAAACACAGTCACAAAAGTAAATGAGCGCAAACATTCAGCAGGGTTGCCACTTGTGCTGGCATTGCATTGAGAGAAATGTAAAGTGGCAAGTTTTCTTCATTTTTAGCTTATGGTCCCACAGCTTTGTAGGACATTGGTTGCATTTGGAGTATTTGGTAACTCAACTTTCACTGTACCTTAATTGGTACATGTGTCAACAAATTGAATCTTGAATCTTGATTACTGTGTAGTTCTGGTCGCCTCATTATAGGAAGGATGTGGAGGCTTTTGGAAAAGGTGCACATGAGGTTTACCATAATGATACCTGGATTAGAGGTATTTAACAAGAGGTTGAACAGGCTTGCATTGTTTCCTCTGGAATGCCGGAGGTTGCAAGCCAGCTCCGATCTGCCTACACATATCCATATCCCTTATTTCCTTCAACATCCATTTGCCTATCCAAAGGTCTCTTAAATGCCATTATCATATCGGTGGTCTTCACCACCACCACACCCTGTTCCAGGCACCCACCACTATCTGTGTAACAACGCCCCACGCATCTCCGTGAGGGTGGCCCGGTGGCGCAGCGGTAGAGTTGCTGCCTCACAGCGCTTGCAGTGTTCCGGGTTTGATCCTGACTACGGGTGCTGTCTGTACGGAGTTCGTACGTTCTCCCCGTGACCGCGTGGGTTTTCTCCCACATTCCAAAGACGTACAGGTTTGTAGATTAATTGGCTTGGTTTAAGTGTAAATGGCCCCAAGTGAGCGCAGGGTGGTGTTAATGTGCGGGGATCGCTGGTCGGTGCGGACCTGGTGGGCTGAAGGCCTTAAACTTTGTCCCTCTCACCTTAAACTTTGTCCCTCTCACCTTAAACTTTGTCCCTCTCACCTCTGCCCGCTAGTATTTGATTTTTCTATCCTGGGAAAAAGATTCTGACTCTCTATCTACCCTATCTACGCATCTCATTATCACTATTTTACCAGCTGCTTAGTTTGCCAGAAACATTTTAAAAAGATTTCACGACCATCTTAATTCCAGTCACTTGGAATTTTGAACTGTGTTTTGCCAGGAGTTGTTGTGTTTTGTTCAGATTTCTGTTTGGATGTTCAGGCAGGAGTAAAACAGATTCAATGCTCAGGATAGAGATGGGCCTTAATCCAGCAAATGGCTGCTTCAATACTAAATACTGCATTTTAGTGACCTCCTGTGGCAGGACACAGGTACAAACCACCGCAACAGTTGCATGCAGCTACAAAAAGAATTATTTAAATCTACTCTTGCTCAAATAGCAACAGTTAATGTTAAACAATGTAGGGTTTAATTTTCTCTGGGACCCCTGTACTTAATTATGAATGCACTTTATCACATTTTCCCCAAAGGCATTAGGTTAATATTCTGAATTCAATCACGTGGTGAATGCCACAGTGGCATAGCGGGTAGAGCTGCTGCCTCACAGCGCCAGAGTGCTGTCTGTGTGGAGTTTGCACGTTCTCCCTGTGACTGTGTTCTGTTTTCTTCGGGCGCTCCGGTTTCGTCCCAGATCCCAATGACATGAGGGTTTGCAAGTTAATTGGCTTCTGTAAATTGCCCCTGGTGTTTATCATATCATGTCATATATATACAGCCGGAAACAGGCCTTTTCAGCCCTCCAAGTCCGTGCCGCCCAGCGATCCCCGTACATTAACACTATCCTACACACACTAGGGACAATTTTCTTTACATTTACCCAGCCAATTAACCTACATACCTGTACGTCTTTGGAGTGTGGGAGGAAACCGAAGATCTCGGAGAAAACCCACGCAGGTCACGGGGAGAACGTACAAACTCCTTACAGTGCAGCACCCGTAGTCAGGATCGAACCTGCGTCTCCGGCGCTGCATTCGCTGTAAAACAGCAACTCTACCGCTGCGCTACCGTGCCGCCCGGTGGATGAAAAAAGTAGGATAACATGGAACTCGTGTGAACGCATGATCGACAGCCGGCGTGGACGTTGGGCCGAAGGACCTGTTTCCGTGCTGTATCACTAAACCAAACTGAACACACCAATATTGTGGTGCTTTCTATTTTTCTTGCTTCATCATGATGTGGCTTCAGATTGCATCTTTGTCTCAGCCATCATTCCATGGTGGAATCGTCACTGAACAACAGTGCAGCCTGACCCCCCCCCCGTTGGCCTCCTGTTCACCCCCTTCTCTTGCTGTGCTCTCTTTATGACAAAACTGATTGAATTATTTCATTGATTGAAAAATACAGCATGGAAACAGGCCCTTCGACCCACCATGTCCGCGCCAACCATCAATCACCCTTTCACACTGGTTCTATGTCATCGCACTTTTCCATCCACTCCCTACACACTAGGGACACCTAGTCCACTCTAGAGAAAAATAATAGGTGACGTTTCGGGTCAAAACCCTTCTTCAGACACCCGAAATGTCACCTATCCATTTTCTCCAGAGATGCTGCCCGACCGGCTGAGTTACACCAGCATTATATGTCTATCTTTGGTACAAACCTGGATCTGCAGTTTCTTTCTACACACTCCGCGTGGTGCGGACCACATTTAAAATCTAAACCACATCTGAAACACATTTTGCTTTCATAAGTCAAGCAGAACAAAAATGCAGAAAAGCTCAATTTTATTTTAAAAGTTCAGACCTTTCTCTCCCATTCCCCTAAGTCAGGACGCAATTTCCCTTTCCATCTTCAAGTTCACATTATCTCACTCCAGGCTATGGTTGTCAGTGTAGCAATGCCGTAAAGCCTTTGCACAGTGAGATACCAGGCCTCTTGCCTCTCCAGTGCCCCTACCAGTGCAAACCATTGCCAGCATCAGCAATTAGTGGATCTCTGACAAGACAGTTATAGAACACACATAAAATAGTACAGCAAAGGGACACGCCCATCTGCCCACAACGTCTGTGCCATGCATAATGCCAATTTAAACTAACCTCATCTGCCTGAACGTGATCCATATAGCTCCATATACATGTGCCTATCTAAAACCAGATGTTGGTTGAAAAAAATAGGTACAAAGTGCTGGAGTAACACAGCGGGAAAGGCAACATCTCTGGAGAACATGGATAAGTGACTTTTTGGGTCAGAACCCACCTTTAGACCCCCCCCCCCCACAATCAGTCTGAAGAAGGGCCCTGACCCAAAACATCAACTGTCCATGTTCCAGAAATGTTGCCTTTCCTACTGAATTACTCCAGCGCTTTGTGTCTATTTTTGTAAACCTCCATCCTAAGTTCTCTGTTTCAACCAAAATGGGAGGACTGGACCTACATTGGAAGTGAGAGAGGATTGCAGTTGCAGGTTACCTTAAATTGGTACGGTCGGTGCTGAAATCTTTGGGTTGTAACTATCCAGGCAGAATATAAGGTGTTGATCTTCTGGCTTGTGTTGGAGTAGGCCAAGAACAGATCGGTCAGTTTGGGAATATGAAGAGGCGTGAAATTGTTTGCAACTGGGAGCCTGGGGTAGCCATTGCAAATGGTCTGCACACCAGCCACCTAGTCTGCACTTGTTCTTGTCGAACACAGAGGAGATCATGTCGGGAGCACCAAATGCAATAGGCAAGGTTGGAGGAGGTGCACATCAATCTTTGCTTCACCTCAAAAGGCTATTTAGGTCCCTGGATGGTGTGGATGCACAGACTCCGAAACATTCAAGAACATTAAAAAACACTGAGATAGATACATGTGTAGAAAGGAACTGCAGATGCTGGTTTACACCAAAATGCTGGAGTAACTCAGCAGGTCAGTCAGCATCTCTGGATAGAAGGAATGGGAGATGTTTCAGGTCGAGATCTTTCTTCAGACTGAGCTCATAAGACCCATAATATCGACCCATAAGACTGGTGCAGAAAGGGCATCTTGGTCAACATGGGCAAGTTGGGCCGAAGGGCCTGTTTCTGCACTGTGTGACTCTTAGTAGATAGGTAATTCGGGTTACGGACCAAAGTGCTGGAAGACGAGGGAAGTAATAAATTGGTACTTGATGGTCAGATGAGAATGGCCTGTTTCAGTGGTGCAATGTAATATCTTCTCTGTTCTATCCGCCCCTCCTCTGTCTGCCATCTGAAACATGCTTATCTTTCTCACGTTTCTCGTTCTGGTGAAAGGTCCTCAATCCGAAAAAGATGGGGGGGGGTTTTTCTCTCCAAGCCGACTGCTTGTTTGGTTTTGGCGCTGCCTCGGCCCAGCTCTTACTCTGGTCTGGATAGAGCTCTTAAGGATAGTGGAGTCAGGGGGTATGGGGAGAAGGCAGGAACCGGGTACTGATTGAGAATGATCAGCCATTGTGAGAGAGAAGTAAAAAGGGTTAATTGATTTAAACTAAGGACCATGAGAAATAGCTGACCTGACTAAGAACCGCAAGAGTAAATAGTGACATTCCGAGGATAAGGGCAAGATATCCAAGGAACTAGTGACGTTCCAAGGAGAGGGCAAGATATCCAAGGAACTAGTGACGTTCCAAGGATAAGGGCAAGATATCCAAAGAGTAAATAGTGACATTCCGAGGATAAGGGCAAGATATCCAAAGAACTAGGAGGGCAAGATGACCAGAGCACTAGGGGAGAGGGCATGAACTACTCTGTACTGCGCATGCCTAATGAGATAAATGAATATTGCAAAAACGCCCCGCATGACAAGATGCCTCATTTAAATGTACATGCGATGTATGATGTGGGAGGCAACAGGGGCGATGACGGTAGATTGTGCACCTCAGTGCTCCGATTGGAAGGAGCCCGAAGGGGAGGAATTTAAGATGTGACAATTGTAAAGTGAAGTGAATAAAAAGAAGGGATTTTCCCGACCTCGGTGTGTCTTGAGAGGGAAGGCACCCAACTCTGCAGACTTGCAAATAAAATACTTGTTTCTCTAGATTGTCTCGAGCATCGTAATTGTGAGCACTCACATTTGCATCTCACAGCCATGATCACATTGAATGGCGGTGCTGGCTCGAAGGGCCAAATGGCCTCCTCCTCCACCTATTGTCTATTGTCCCCCAGTCACCGAGGGAGAGCTGGCGAGCACAACACCAAAGACACCAGAGGAACAAGATAGACCACTCGACCTCATGTCACGGCGCCATTTTAGTAAGCAAAACTTGCGGAAACATTTTAAAAGAAAAATAACAAAAATCTATGAATTGATAGATGATATATATTC
Source organism: Rhinoraja longicauda (assembly GCF_053455715.1). NCBI lineage: Eukaryota > Metazoa > Chordata > Chondrichthyes > Rajiformes > Arhynchobatidae > Rhinoraja > Rhinoraja longicauda. The sequence goes on along the minus strand of NC_135982.1, from coordinate 25,347,927 downwards.
TGCATTTTAATGGTATCATCGCACATACGGTTCCCCCAAAACGCTGATTACACTGCGAGAGGCTTAAAGGACGGCGGATTTTGCCTACTAAAATGGCGGGTTTTACCTACTAAAACGGCGGGTTTTGCCTACTAAAATGGCGGGAAATGCCTACAAAAATGGCTCATTTGCGCACTACACTTCAGTATAGACGATTTAAGCGGAGTAGTCCATCTTGTTCCTCTAGTATCTTTGCACGACACGGTCCTCCTGGCCGCTAGGGGGAGAACCGGCGAGTCCTCCTAGGCGATGGCGGGGGGTGGAAGAAGGCGGGATCGCCGGCCTCTGGGCCGTGATGGAGGAGGAGGAGGAGGAAGAGGGCGGGCTGAGGCGAGGGGGTGGCGCCACGTCGCTGGGCCACAGCCGTCTGCTGCGGAGATGCCGCTTTTTCGTGCTCGCTGCGTCCTTCTTCAGGGGTCGGGGCCGGGAAGCGGCAGCCGCTGCCGGATGGAGCCGCCTGGACAACCGCGGGGTGATCGCCCGCCTCGCTCGGCCCGCAGTCAATGAATGGAGCGCTGAGTAAGACCATAATATTGCCCTCCTTTCATCAAAATAAACAATTCTGTGTTGACAAATGCTGACATTTGCAGCCCTAGGATTAATGCTGCACTATTGTGCTGTCATGAATAATAATGCCTTAAAATGACAATACTGCATTACTGTAAATAATACTTAACAAAGTTGAATTAATAACGTTGCAATGTCTTGATTTAATAACGTTCCTATATAACACAATTGCTTGAAATAATACCTCGTGTACTTGAATAATATTGCATAGATTATGGTGCCCTAAACACTGCATTGTATGTATTTTATTCATTAAATTACAAGATGTGGGTGTTTGCAGCAAATGTCTATTTCCCCTTCTTTAGTTGCCCTTGATACAAGGTGGTAGGTAGTGTGTGGCAACAATGAACCGTGGAGGGCCTTTGAGTGCAGATGTCTCCACAGTGTTGGGTGAGGACTTCGAGGGTTTAAAGAATGCTGGTAGATTTCTAAGTTTGGACGATGAGTGACTTGGAGGAGAGCTTGCAGCTGATGTTTCTATGCTCTTTGTTGCCCTTGAATTATTGGTGAGGGAAGAAGCTTCTGCAGTACTTGTGGATGACAAGTAACTGCAGTGTGACAATGGTGGATGAAGTGCCATCAAGCAAACTCTGATTTATACTTGATGGTGTTGAGATGCTTTGATGTTGTGTCTGAACTCTGGAGGATTCTTTGGAATTCTCTCCTAAGAGGTTGTGAAGACTTGGGGAATGGATTTTTTTTTAACATTAAGGCCTATTTTGCCACGTTGAAGCTTCCCTAAATTTCCCCTCACCCTTCCCCTTTACCTCTATTTTTCTGCTTCCTTGCCATCTCACTTCATGCAAGTGTGAAAACTGCCCAATGATTGATAATCCCTCCTTGGGTCCCATATTAACTGCCAAAGTGTCGCACAACATTGAAACAGGCCCTTCGGCCCAACTTGTCCATGTTGTCGAAGATGCCCATTCTATGCTAGTCCCACCTGACCTCTTCGATCCATGGACCTGTCCAAATGGCTTTTAAAAGTTTTTAACAGTATTGGGACACTCTGCAAAACCCACCCTTTATGCCTTGGGATGGCACATGGGGGCATCAGAAAACAATGATTATAAAGCAGAAAATTAACAAAAAACAGCCATTGCTGGAATCCAAAGTAAAAATGCTGAAAATACTTCAGAAGGGTGTTTGACCTGAAGAATTAACCTTGCTTCTCTTCCCACAGATATAGCGGGGGAATTGGCAGGTAATCAGGATTATTCATGAGAATGCTGTGTTCTGTAGGATTTATCAATATCTAGCATTCAACAAAACTAAACACAATTCAGGGATATCCTGTCGTAATATTTTGGAGAGTGCAGTGTTATTGGGTGTATTCCTAAATATACAACACTTTCAGCAGTTTTCCTGTAAATTCCATCCACATCTTTCATTGGAATCCACAATCTTTGTACATGCACTGCGGTGTTTGATTCTCCAATTGAGTTCTGCCCCGAGCACTGAGGCTGTCCCAGTCAAAGTTATTTAAAAAATCTTCTGACTTCGGAGTACAAACTCTCTTTGCCCTTCCCCACTTCTTTAATATCTTAGACGTGGTCAGTGCCACCATCCTCTGTAGCCCCGCTCCATTCCCAACATGTTAGAAATGCCCCTCCTTGTGGCTAGATTGTCTCCTGAAGTGACGTTCCTGCACTGCCTTGCTGGTTGCCGCTCGATCCTGCAAGGAGTTCTGAGTGAAATTGCCAAGAAGTGTGGATAAAGAAGCACAAGACAAAGTGCATACGTTTGGGTGAAACGTGTATTTAGGTGATCTTCCCTCTCACACCCCACCCCCCCACCACCTTTTCCCTTCTGACATCAACTCCCCAATCACTCCTATTAATCTTGCGCACCTGTATGTTCAAGATCCAATATCATGTTCAGACCCTGTAACAAACCATTTTGTTCTTGTCCCTTTTCCTTTAGTTTAAAACTGAGGTGAGAAGGAACTTTTTCACCCAGATAGTTGTGAATTTGTGGAATTCTCTTCCACAGAGGGCAGTGGAAGCCAAATCACTGGATGGATTTAAGAGAGAGTTAGATAGAGCTCTAGGGGCTAGTGGAATCAAGGGATATGGGGAGAAGGCAGGCACGGGTTATTGATTGTGGACGAACAGCCATGATCACAGTGAATGGCGGTGCTGGCTCGAAGGGCAGAATGGCCTCCTCCTGCACCTATTTTCTATGTTTCTATATTTATGTTTCATTTAGAGATACTGCGTGGAAACAGGCCCTTTGGCCCTCCGAGTCCATGCCGACCAGCGACCCCAGCACACTAACACTATCCTACACACGCTAGGACAAATTATAATCATACCAAGCCAATTAACCTGCAAACCTGCACGTCTTTAGAGCGTGGGAGGAAAACGGAGATCCAGGAGAAAGGTCGCGGGGAGACCGCACAAACTCGATGCAGGCAGCATCCGTAGTCAGGATTGAACCCGGGTCTCTGGCGCAGTGAGGCAGCAACTCTACCGCTGTGTCACCGTGCCGCCCACAAGGGAGGCTGTTGGCTCTTTCCTGGTGAGCAGCCTACGACTATTCGCGGTGTCCCATTTGACCCTGAGCTGAGGTTTGGACATCATCAGACACACTGCCTGCTTCCAGTTCTGGCAGAATACTGTGCTCCATTGAACAGCGCTGCTGATCTGCTGTCATGAATAACAGCGTTCCAGTGAAATATTACTATGTTGCTCGGTCAAATATGACCACTGTCTCCTGTTTGGTGGTGATGTGATGTATGAAATAACATTACTGTGCTGCATTGAATACTAATGCTTTGCTGCACTGTAAACTGTTACAATCTCGTGCTTTGATATTGGATCACCAGATTAAATGTGTTAGATCACATTTAACAAGAATGTTCGTACTGGATACGTATAAAATTCAGCATTCAAACCGCTGTGGCCTTCAGTCAGGAAGACGTGTCGGGTGAGACCATTCTTTTCACTGATGTATTTATTAAATGAGGAAGGGATAGCTAGCTGGGTTGGAAGCAATTTAGGAAATCCCTTCAGAATGTTTGGCCAGTGGACATTAATTCTGATGGTAGACACCAAAAGCTGGAGTAACTAAGCGGGTCAGACAGCATCTATGCAGAAAAGGAATAGGTGACATTTCAGGACGAGACCCTTTTGTCCCGTAACGTCACCTATTCCTTTTCTCCACAGATGCTGTCTGACCCGCTTAGTTATTCCAGCTTTTTGTGTCTATCTTTGGTTTAAACCAGCATCTGCAGTTCTTTCCTACACACAAATTCTGATGGGATTTCTGTACATTTCTGTGGACTTTTCCTGATTTAATTAGTATCCCACTTGTCATGCACTTATCTCTCCTTACAATGTCGACGGCACTTTCAACCTCCGCATGATCTGATGCAAACTGATTGATCTGTTGAGAAAGGGATAAGATCAGCAGCTTTTTTCAGGATTTAATGATCTAAACAAATCTTTCTCTTAGTGTGACCTTGGTAACATTTCCATTTGACTTCTGTTACAATATAGCTTTTGGGAATGTGATCACTATGACCATGAAACCAGATTATAGATACAAATGTTAATACTTGCAAGGTTGATGGTTTCAAAAAATAACTGCAATAATTCTTGTCCCTTCCCTGATAACTCTTCCATTCATCTCACATTAACTATATTTCACTTGCAGTTTTTGAGGTTTCTGGCTGCCTGTATCTTCAAGCTCATACTTGGACGAGCATCAGAGACTGAGTGGAATTGTTCTGAGATGTTATGCACAAGCCTTTCACCAATTTCTAGCAAACAATAGGGGCTATGACATTGCATTCTAAGAGACCCTTTTTGTAGTTGGCATTTCAGGACCCTCCCCTCCCTCGTTTCATTTCCTCAAGTGTGGGATGATAGGGTTCGACCCCACTAACCTTTAGTTTAATTTAGTCTAGAGATACAGCCACTGTCCGCACCGACCAGCGATCCCCATACACTAGCATTATCCTACAGATTAGGGCCAGTCTTTACCGAAACCAATTAAACTACAAACTTGTACATATTTGAAGTGTGGGAGGAAACCGGAGCACCCGGGGGGAACCTACGTGGTCACAGGGACAACATACAAACTCTGTACAGACAGCATCTAATCAGGATCTCTGGCGCTGTAAGGCAGCAACTCGACTGCTGTGCTACTGTGCCACCCTATCCTTATAGATCCACAAGTAGTGGCTAGTTGGCCCTGATGTGCCACTCTACCCCTTTATAAACCCCACTCCCATCACTAATACCCAGCCCACTCTTTGATTCATCCTCTGTTCATTAAGATTCTCTCACTGCACTGTACATCTTCTCATTAACCCTTAAAATGCTTTACCAAAGTGAGAACCTGTTTTCACTTTTTCATTGTAAAATGTATTTCAAATTGACAGCACTGCAGAATGGAGGAATTTGAATCTCCAGTGTCCGTGTTACTGCAGTGACTACATTTCTGAAGATGCTCATTGCCTCTAATGCACATCGAGGACCCGAGGCTGTGGAAGTGGATGTTTAAATGCAAGTTGCCTTATTTGTATATGCCTTGAGAAGATCCTTTTTAAAGACATTTCTTGAAGAAACTGCCTGTTCGACACAGCTCGAGGTTCTCTCAAATGGATCAGGAAATCAGATTGTGCACAGATCCTGAATATCAATTGCTCATCTTTTTTTTGCCAAGATTATGGATGCAACAATGCTGTCGTTGCAACCTCTTAAATATCATCCAGCATTGTGCTGATTATAGACAATAGGTGCAGGAGGAGGCCATTCGGCCCTTCGAGCCAGCACCGCCATTCAATGTGATCATGGCTGATCATTCTCAATCAGTACCCCGTTCCTGCCTTCTCCCCAAAACCCCTGACTCCGCTATCCTTAAGAACTCTATCCTTATAGACACAAATAGCTGGAGTCACTCAGCGGGTTTGAAGAAGGGTCTCAACCCGAAATGCCACCTATTCCTTTTCTCCAGAGATACTGTCTCACCCGCTGAGTTACTCCAGCTTTTTGTGTCTATCGTCGGTTTAAACCAGCATCTGCGGTTTCTTCCTACACATTGTGCTGATTATGTTCATTTCAAGAGTTTGCAGTAGTGAGAAAGAGGGATTATAGTGCATATGATAGCCTTTCGGTCAAAGCTATTCCCACTCAGCCTTTTATTCTGATCCCCTTTCTCAACGGAAACGCCCTGGCAAGTGTAGCCTTGCAGGTATTCATAGAGTATTTGGAATGTTTTTTAAGGTAATGGAGGCACCTGCCAGGCAGCAAGCTGCTTTAGATTTGGCATTGTGCAATGGTTAATTGATTAATCTCTTGATTGGGAACTACAAGCCACTTCCTACACAAAAGGAAGACATTTACAGAGGCCCATTAACCTACAAACCCGCACGTCTTCGGGCTGTGGGTAGAAACTGGAGCCCTTGGAGGAAACCCACGTGGCCGCAGGGAGAACGTGCAAACTCCACATAGACAGCAGCAGGGGTAAGGGTCAAACCTAGGTCTCTGGCGCTGCACCACTGTGCCGCCCTAGGTGGTTAGTAACAGAAAATAAAACTCTTTTACAATGTGAAACATTGCTGCTCTTTGTAATATTGTCAACTTTTTTTCTTCCCCTCCAGCTGAAGGCACTCTAAAGAGCCAAGCACCTTCACAATGAATCTAGCTCGACTTGTCTGTCGCCACAAAACAGCCCTTGGTATTGGCACCTTGTCCCTGTTTGCTCTGATGTTACTTTACCTGGCCAAATGCACCTCGGAGACGCTGAAATCTCCAGGCTTGCCTCATGGGGTGGAGAGGCGAGCGGACGTTCAAGGCCAGAGCAGAGCCAAGGGTTTCTCGGCCTTTCTCGTGCTGCTGATCACCACTGGCCCAAAGTACACCGAGAGGAGGAGCATCATCAGGAGCACGTGGCTGGCCAACCGAGACTCCGAAATACTCCCTTACTTTGCCATCGGCACCAGTGGGCTCGCACCAGAGGAGGTTCAAAACCTGGAGCAGGAGAACAGTCGCCATCATGATCTACTGCTGCTCCCGGACTTGAAGGACTCATATGAGAACCTTACCAACAAGGTTCTTCACATGTACGCTTGGCTAGACCAAAATGTGGATTTTAAGTTTGTCCTGAAAGCAGACGATGACACATTTGCCAGGTTAGATATCATTAAAGAAGAACTGAAAGCTAAAGAGCCAAAGAAACTCTACTGGGGTTTCTTCTCTGGACGAGGAAGAGTTAAATCGAATGGAAAATGGAAGGAGAGCACTTGGGTACTGTGTGACTATTATTTGCCTTATGCTCTTGGGGGTGGGTACGTTCTCTCTTCTGATCTTGTGCACTACATTCGAATTAACATTGATTATCTGAAGGTCTGGCAGAGTGAGGATGTATCTTTGGGGGCTTGGTTGGCACCAATCGATGTCAAACGCATCCACGACCCACGGTTTGACACAGAGTACAAGTCGCGCGGGTGCAACAACAAGTACATAGTGACGCACAAGCAGAGTATCGAGGACATGCTGGAGAAACAGCAGACACTCCAAAGGGAAGGGAAACTGTGCAAAGAGGAGGTCAAAGTAAGACTCTCGTACATTTACGATTGGTATGTCCCGCCATCTCAGTGCTGCCAGCGAAAGGATGGCATCCCCTGATCTACAATGTAGCCCTGGCAAGGAGAACTCACTGAGACCTGTTTGGAGAATTCAAAGTGGTGGAGTGGATGTCAGTACAGGAAATCTCTCTGGAAAGGGACTCCAGCACTGTTGTTCATTACTTTGCCAGCACATTGGTCTTTTCCTAATAGCAAGTCTACGAGATTCGCACATGTACACTTGGTGTTTTTTTTTCCAAAAAGCACAAAGCTGCTGTTCTTCCCGATCAGAGCAGAGAATAGCTCATTATAGTGCCACAGATTCGATCCCTGTCGGACTCCCATCGCAGACAGGCTTTTACATTGATGTACAATGCCATCCTTTCTCATCGTTTCTGGGTGCAAATGGGGCACTGAAGAATTCCTGGTGTTAACTTGTTCCAACAGTTGTTACTGAGAGATCCTTGACTCTTGTTGTACTTCATTGCACAAGAGCCAAAAGCTCTAGAATTTGTCTAATTCAACAAAGGTAAATGTAAAAATATTTGCGTGTATGCATATGCATCTCTATTTATATATGAGTATAAATGAACAACATATTTGGGTGAAACCTTTGGCTTGACTCTGAGCCTTGCATTTTGTTAATTTGTTCTTGTCCAGTTAGAATTCGCCCTCATCTGACAAGGTAGCCATCTCGCAAGTAAAATTTACCAAAATAAATTTGGTTTTAAACTTGGACGGCAACACATTATTGTTTTAAAACAAAGAGATAGGAGTCCAGGTTAATTTGTATAAAATGTTGCAAGAGTGATCAACACGTCCAACTAAATTTGCATGGCAAATGTGGATCCAGGAATGCTGTTGTTGCATGATTATATTGTTGGCACTGTTCTGCTTTACCTTTTGATCAGCTGCAGAAGTGTTTTGCCATTTATCTACCACTTGTTAGTGCTTCGGGGGGTAGGGGAAGGGAGTGGACATATTTGACTGACTTAACTTTGCAAGAATGAGATCTGGGTTTACTCAATTCCCTGGAAACACTGAAATCCACGTGCAGGTCCTTTTGTACAGGACCTGTGCTGTGCTGGTTTCAATGCATGGTTCCTTCAAGTAAAAAGCCAACATTTTATCCTTTTAATAGCTTTGGGTGATTATGAAAGTGTTATTGTCAAATGGCATTTTAGAGAAACAAATAATTCAAATATCACAACAGACTTGGAGAATCCCATAAATTACCAAACTCCACAGATTTGGGGCTGTATTTTCCTGATAATGAACAGGTAAGCGTAAAATATTTAGGATTATTTTACGATTCCACGTGTGTGCTTGCAAGCAGCAGCCAAGAATCTTCTGAAATAGGAAAAGATATAATGAAAGCACGGAAGAAATATGTGTGGGAAAACATATTTAAAGCCTGCTGTACCCTGCGTAAGCAGAATGATTTTTCTAAGTGTTGAGGTTTCTTCAGCATTTGGAGGTGCGTCGGGTTTGATGCAACCTCAACTGAGTTTTCAATGTTTCCAAACCAATGCCAGCAACGTTAACACGGTGGCGCAGTGGTAGAGTTGCTGCCTTACAGCGCCAGGAACCCGGGTTCAATCCTTGATTACAGGTGCTGTCTGGACAGAGTTTGTACATTCTCCTTGTGACCTGTGTGGGATTTCTCTGGGTGCTCTGGTTTCCTCCCACACTCCAAAGAAGTACAGGTTTGTAAGTTAATTGGCTTGGTGTAATTGTAAATTGGCCCTAGAGTGTGTAGGATAGGGTTAGTTTGCGGTGATCACTGGTTGGTTAGGACTTGGTGGGCCGAAGGGCCTGTTTTCGCACTGTATCTCTTTAAGACTAAGAATCAGATTTGGACGTCCTGGCCTTTTTAGCAACATCCATTAATGTCTGGTCTAAGAGCAAATTCCGGTTACTGCTTTCAGTTAGAATCAGGCCCATTTACTCGAACCCAACGTCACAGGAGACCTTAAAGTCAGTGCCAATTAATCAACAACATTGAAAGTAAGATCTTGTAGGTTACCCTTCCATTAATCAGTGTGTATGTAGAGGTGATATTACTCCTTGTAAGATCATTGTTTTTTTGCTCGCGTTTAGTGCAGGACTGTGATTGTTGGTAAATTAGTTGAAGGGCACTTTTTCCCCACTCCTTGCACTTTATCTTGAAATACATGGTTTTTTTAAACATTTCAGCCAATTATTTTTTTTGTAAAGGGGCTATTTTATTAATAAGAATATAATTAAATTGCATTAGGAAGGGTTTTTCTTTTGGGACAAGGATGCTCCTCAGACTAGGACAAAGGACGTGTAAACAAACGGGACAGTATGTCTTACACACCCTGACTGATGGGAACACTTTTCTTGAATGTAGAACTGGAATTAGCAGATTAAGAACAAACCACGTTCCAAATATGTTTTTATTTATCCAAGGACAACCAGGTTCTCGCTCTTTTAGCTTTTCAACGTATTTAAAATATCTATGTACAAATTAAACTTGCAAGCGCACGAGTCTTAAGCCAGCCAATGTACAACATACCTCTCATGCGGACTTGTGTCAATCACTGTGCCACTTGGTTGAAATTTCCTCCTGTTGTAAAATATTTCTAAAGAGTAAATCATATGAGTGAGTGGCATTTAAGAGGCTTGTGGATAGGCGCATGGATATGGAGGAATATTGGTCATGCAGGCAGAGGGGGTTAGTTTAGCTTGGCATCATGTTCAGCACGGATATTGTATGTTGTAGAGCCTGTGCTGTATTGTTCTATGTTTTAGGTGTGAAAATTAAATGTAATTTTATTTATTTTCTATAAACCATACAAATTATTTCTTGTAATAAAGTACTGGTTAATCATGCTCGATCCGGATTAATCACTTTCAATCCGGAATAATTTTAAGTTAAATAACAAAAGCGTTGCTAATGATCAGCTTATGGTGTATCAAACATTATGGACGTTTAACTTATTTGGGTATCGCCATTCTTTAATGGCTCCGGCATTCCCACAGAACGTTCCCGTTATGTACTGTTTCCATTCAAGCTATCTCACCTACAAATGCTCTAAAAGGTTCTTGAGTTGCAACAGCTGCACTGCCCGCTACCTGCAGCATCATTAATGCATTCTGATGTTGGCCGTCGGGAGACAATGACAACGTGTTCACCACTGCCGCAACCTTCTGGGTCCATACTGCCATCTGAGACCTCAACAAAAGAAAAACTGGACAAATGATGTGGGTGCTTGGATGTTTCCATGTGTGCGTTGTAAGGAAGATGCTGCTTCAAAGAATGTCGAACTGAAAACTGAGCTCTGAACAGATTTGTTGTGCACAACATAATCTACTAACTCTTTCAGTTGGATTCAGTGAAAAACTATTATCCTGGCCTCTGCTTGTGCATGTTTTTAAAAACACTTCAATTTTCACTCATTTGGTTGAAAATCCAGTACTTGAAGATTTATTTTCCATTGTATTTTGAACGTTATGTGAATTGTAATGTTGTAGTAACGCATTTGAATTTTCATTGTAGTGAAAGTGTAGAAAGTTAGTGTTGCTAATCGATGATAGCCTTTAACTGTAGAACAATTTGAGTACGTATTTTAGTTCAGGAAAGGGATCAATGCATTTTTAAAAATGTCCTTGCACATTATCAGTATTGTTCATTAATTAATGTCAGTGGTACTCAGCTTTGGTTGAAAACCCATTTGTTCACAATTGATAAAGTAAGTGCACCTCACCCCATAAACGTCTGACGAAGGCCCAGACTGCTTCCTCTGGCAAGCTTGGGGATCTTCATGGCACTGGATGTGCATGGTTTTTTTATATTAGTTTAGAGATACAGCATGGAAACGGGCCCTTTGGCTGACGGGGTCAACGCCAGCCATTCATTACCTATTTACACTAGTTTTTTGTTATCCCACTTTCACGTCCACTGCCTAAATAGCAGGTGCAATTTACAGAGGCCAATTAACCAACAAACTCGCATGTCTTTGGAATGTGGGCGGAAACCGGAGCACCCGGAGGAATCCCACACGGTCACAGGGATGACGTGCAAACTCCACACACACACAGCACGTGAGGTCAAGATTGAACGGGCCTGTGGCGCTGAGGAAGCAACTCTACCAGCTGTGTCACTGTCGGCTAATAATTTGAAATATATTGAAAATTAACAAACTATAACTTGCAAATCTGTCAAAAGACAAAATTCAAGCAGGTCAAAAGAGAAACGTTAACTCTTTTCCTTTTTCCACAGCGGCCTGACTTGTGCATATCTTGCATTTTCTGTTACATTTTGTGGTTCTTTTAACTAAATTACTTATTATTAAAGCCCGTCAGATCTCTGTACTCTTTGGCACAACAGTAGGTGCTGACTGTGTGGAGTCCCAGTTCCCAGTGATCTGCACGTCTCAGACTGACAACTACGGTTCAATGGGGCTTGTATTGTCACCAAAGATCCTAGAAATCTCGATTAGCAAGTGTACAGAAATAGTCTACGGAGCCCGCAAGCAACAGGTGCCATGTTTTGGCGCCATTTTCAAAGTCCAGTGGTGAATTAAATCCCTGAGGTGTTCCATATAAAGCACGATGGACAGATGCAGCACCCAAACTTGAGAAGTTACAACTTCTAACTCGGTAAAGAAATAGAAATGGACATATTTAGAAGTCAAAGATGCAAACTAGTTTTCTAGGATAAGACACAAAATGCTGGAGTAACTCAGCAGGTCAGACGGCATCTCTGGAGAAAAGGAAGAGTTGGCATCTCGGGTTGTTTCTATTCCTAGTTTTCTAGGATCTTTGGTATTGGATTTCTCATTGAATTATATTGCTGACGAGTTTGAGGTCTGAACCATGCTCTAGTATTGCATCTGTAATATGTGAAAACACTTCCATATTCAAAGTTCCTTTTAGCGTATTAACATTTTAACCACCACCTAATCCCTGAGTCTTGCACCCTCCTGTGGCCATAAGTTGCCTCTCAGCACGGTGCTGTTGCTGCTCCACCCATCATTCCTTATGATATAAAATAGCAAATCTGTCTATGGGCAGCCTGTGGCCAAGGCCAACTGAAACCCATAATAAACCCAAGGGAAGACACAAAATGCTGGAGCAACTCAGCGGGACAGGCAGCATCTCTGGATAGAAGGAATGGTTGACGTTTCAAGTCAGACACTCAGTCTGAAGAAGGGTCTTGACCCGAAACGTCACCCGTTCCTTCTATCCAGAGATGCTGCCTGTCCCACTGAGTTACTCCAGCATTTTGTGTCTGCCTTTTGTGTAAACAAGCATCTGCAGTTCCTTCCTACATAAACCCAAGGGGCTATACCGCTGACTAGTCCTTCACTAACACTGGTTACCTGACTTGCTGGGTGCAGGTTGAAGGGGTAGTTCTACCTTGAAACAAATTGGACAGTATTACAGAAGTATTATGCAGTGACTTTAATGAACAGATTTAAAATGCAATGCTGTGTTTATTGAAAAATGCTGAAATCATGACAAAATGATATTGTTTAAATACCTGTATTGTGATCAGTAAATTAAAACTAAGTATGTGCAACCATTGTGATGGTTTATTATTCCCTCTGCCATTACTCTCTCCACCCTCCAATCACCATCAGTACTACCTTAACACTGTGTGTGTTCATTTGGCAAGCAGTGAATAGAATACACTATTCCTCCCACCTGTATTCAACATCACTTCCCAGGCTTTGTCCTGCCCCAACTCATTTCCGATTTTTCCTCCCCACTACAAACAGTCGAAAGAAGGGCCCCGACCCGAAAAGTAATCTATCCATGTCCTCCAGAGATGCTGCCTGATAGTCGGAGTAACTCCAGCACTTTGTGCTCTGTTACAGAACAGTACAGCACAGAAACAGGTCCCCACGGCCCAGTGTCCTTGCTGTACACGATCTCTCCCCATTCCCTGCTCATCCATGTGGCTATTTTAAAAGCCTCTTAAATGTTGCTGTTGTATCTGCTTCCACCGGAGGAGATTAGTTTAATTTGACATCAAAACTCCTTCACACCCTTCCACTCATGTTCGTCTAGAAGCAGGAAGAGTATCGGTTATCTGAAGAAGGGTCTCGACCTGAAACGTCACCCATTCCTTCTCTTCAGAGATGCGGCCTGTCCCACTGAGTTACACCAGCATTTTGTGTCTATCTTCTGCATTGTTGTATATTCTTCTAAGAGCTGGCAGCAAAGATTCTTTGTGCTGTGCTATAGCAAAGGAATGTAAACCCCCGACACATCAGTAGAGAAGCCCAGATTGCAAGCACCACTTTCCATGCAGTATTACGCAAGGAAACCAGAAAACGGTGCAGTACAATCGATTGAGGTTACAAAGTCCTTACAATGGAGGCTTTGAATTTTGCAACTTTCACAGCTTTGGCTCATTGCCAAAAACAGCACAGATCAATAACTTCAAGGCAACTGATTTTCGTTGACCAATAACCATTTGTATGATAAGGGAATTCAATGATGAAGTTTCCCTGCTATTTGCTGCATCTTGCCAATGGGTACGCCATAGAATAGCGCAGCCCCAGCCCTTTCTGCCCATAATGTCTGTACTGAACATGATGACCAACTCTCATCTGCCTGCACATATCCATAGCCTTGCATTCCCTGCATATCCTTGTGCCAATTCAAAAATCTCTTAAATGCCACTTTCCTGTCTGCCTCCACCACCACCCTTGGCAGCACAATCCAGGCATTCACTGCCCTCTGTTACCCACTTACCCCACACATCTCCTTTAAACTTTGCCCCTCTCACCTTAAAGCTATGTCCTTTGGTGTATATATCCATCCTGGGAAAAAGGTTCTGATGTCTACCCTATCAATGCCTCATAATTCTATACACTTCTATCACAACCTCTGATGTTCTAGAGGAAACAATCCCAAGTCTGTCCAACTTCACCCTGAAGCTAATACTCCCTAATCCAGGCATTGTTCTGATAATAGACACAAAACTCAGCGGGTTAGGCAGCATCGCTGAAGAAGAGGAATAGTCAGGGGATAGACCTCCACTTTCCCTCTCCCCTGACTCTCAGACTGACAAATGGTCTCTACCCGAAACGTCACCTAATCCTTTTCTCCAAAGATGCTGCTGTGATCCGCTGAGTTACTCCAGCATTTTGTGTCTATCTTTGGTATAACCACCATCTGCGGTTCCTACACATCATTCTGGTAAACCTACTCTGCACAATTCAGGTCTCGATAAAAAAAAGTGAATTAATACGAGAGACAAATTTTCATTAATCAACAGATGAAGGATTGAAGACTGGGAATGAAAGAAATTACTGATACAACGGGTAATACTTAATATTCACAGACTGTTAACACCAAATTATATGCATGTTCTATTCCACTCTGGTGAACCATCCTCCTTAACGTTTAGTTTAGTTTAGAGATACAGTGCGGAAACAAGCCCTTTGGCCCACCGAGTCCGCACCCTCCAGCGATCCCCACACTATCCCCACACTAACACTATCCTACACACACTAGCGACAATTTACACTTATACCATGCAAATTAACCTACAAACCTGTATGTCTTTGGAGTGTGGGAGGAAACCAAAGATCCCAGAGAAAACCCACGTGGTCATGGGGAGAACGTACAAACTCCGTACAGACAGCACCTATAGTCGGGATCGAATCAGCCAGCGGCCATGTGCTCCCGCTCCATTAATGGCGTCCGCCATTGGTGGAGCGGGAGCATGTGGCCGCTGGCTGGGTGAGGTCACGTGGGGCGCGGGGCGGTGATGTCACCCTTTGTTCCTTATTTGGGAGTGAGGAAGTTGGCAACCCTACTAATCCGGGACAAGGGCGGTCCAGTACGGGACAAACTAATTTAGCCCAAAATACAGGATGTCCTGGCTAATACGGGACAGTTGGCAACCCTACCTTGACGTGACCTCTACATCAGTGAGACCAAATGCACACGGGGCAACCATTTCAAGTGAGCACCTGCGCTATCTCCACCATGGCTACCTGGAGCTCTAGGTTGGCAGCCATTTCAATGCCCCTCCCTGTTGCCACACTGACCTCCTCCAAGGGCAGCACGGTGGCTCAGCGGTTGATTTGCTGCCTTACGGGGCAGAGAACCGGATTCGATTCTGACTACAGGTGCTGTCTCTAAGGAGTTTATACGTTCTCCCCGTGACCGCGTCGGTTTTCCCTGGGAGCTCCGGTTTCCTCCCACGCTCCAAAGACGTACAGGTTTGTAGGTTCACTGGCTTGGTAAAATTGTAAATTATCCTTAGTGTGTGTAGGGTAGTGTTAATGTTCGGGGATCACTGGTCGGCGCAGACTCGGTGGGCCGAAGGGCCTGTTTCCTCGCTGTAACTCTAAACTAAACTAAATTAAACTAAACACTGCCAAGATGAGGCCAATTGCAAAATAGAGGAACAGCACCTCATATTCCACGGCATAGTCTACAAATAATGGCATGACAATTTAATTCTGTAACATCAGCATCTGCGGAGTCTATAGAAGGGTCCCGACCTGAAACATTGACTGTGCATCCCCTCCACAGATGCTGCCTGATCTGTCGAGTTCCTCCAGCATTTTGTGTTAAGCTAAAGATCCCAGCATCTGCAGTCATTTGTGTCCCTGTATTACCACTTAGACCACACCAGGGGTATCATGTTCAGTTCTGCACGTCACACCTGAGCAAGGACATAATAGTCTTCAAAGGTTTACAGGAACGATGCCAGTAGTCCAAAGGTTAAAGTACTCAAGTATAATTATACAAACCAAGGATGTACTCCTGAAATGAAGCGTAAGAAGTAATTTGATCAGTTCTCAAAAACTGAGAGAAAACAAGTTAAGAATGTAGAAACAAGGAACTTCGGATGCTGGCTTTCAGATACAAAGTGCTGGAGTAACTCACTGGCAGCAGCTCTGGAGAACATGGACAGGTGACATTTTAGGTCGCTACCCTTCTTCAGACTGACATGAAGTTCCACTGGCTGGGAAATCTGAGAATATAGGGGAGAATCTCAGATCTTATTGACATATTAGAAGAAGGGTCCCAACCCGAAACATCACCCACCCTAGGGTGCTAACGGCTAGAAAAGTATCCCTTATTGACTGTGAGCTAACGTGTTTGAATATTTCAGAGAGAAGATACGATTGCTGGGAGTTTTGAATCACATGTAAGCCTGGCTGGGCAAGAACAAAAACAGTGAAGTTCCTTTCCTTGCCTGGACTTGATGGCCTGAGGTTGAGCAGACTAGGACACTATTTATTGGAGTGCAGAAGGATGTGGGATGGATGACCTTTTAGAGATAGACAAAACTATGAGAGGAATAGATCAACTAAACACACAGAAGATAGACACAAAAAGCTGGAGTAACTCAGCGGGTCAGACAGCATCTCTGGAGAAAAGGAATAGGTGACGTTTTGAGTCGAGAGCCTTCATCAGTGAAGCTGAACGTCAGCTATTCCTTCTCTCCAGGGATTCTGTCTGACCCGCTGAGTTACTCCAGCGTTTTGTGTCTATCTTCGGTCCAGCATCTGCAGTTCCTTCCTACATGACTCAACACACAGAGTCTCTTGCCCAGAGTAAGGGAATCGAGAAATGGGGACATTGGTTTAAAGCGAGGGGGTGAGAGGGAAGATTTAATAGGAACCTGAGGGGTAATTTTTTTAACACAAAGGGTGGTGGGTGTATGGAACGAGCTGCCAGAGGAGGTAGTTGAGGCAGGTACCAACGCAACATTTAAGAAACATTTAAACAGGTACATGGATAGGACAGGTTTAGATGGATATGGACTAAATGCAGGCAGATGAGACTAGTGTAGATGGTGGGGTTGCCAACTTTCTCACTCCCAAATAAGGGACAAAAGGTGGCGTGCCGTGGTGGTGTGGGTATGGTGCAAGCATGAAGTGACTGAGGGGTCTGGCAACTAGCAGATGGTAACAGGGACCTTTTTCAAAAAAGAGAGAGAGAGAAAAACAACAATCCTGAATAGGTAAACAAATCCAATATATGAACCATGTATACATATCTTCAGTGTTATATATGAATCAGAATCAGAACCAGAATAACTTTTATTGTCATCCAAAAAAACAAGTCTTTTGGACGAGATTTCGTCACCCACAGTCCAACAATAAGAGCAATAAAAATAAGCAATTACACACACAATCACAAACCAACACAAAACAATAAAAAAGAAACATCCATCACAGTGAGTCTCCTCCAGTCACCTCCTCACTGCGATGGAAGGCCAGAATGTCTTATTTCTGTGTGTATGTGTATGTGACAAATAAACTTGACTTGACTTGAAGACATATAATCACTGCAAAAGAGGAAAAGAGGAGGGGACTCACCAAGTCTACTTTTCTTGCTGCTCTTGACTGATTATTTATTGCTGCTCTTGACTGATTCAAGCAGTCCTTTGTCCTTTTGCACAACCAGACAGAAGTCCTCACATGACAAGTCACAGTTCACATGTATTTGAAGTTCATTTTTGATCAGCTCCACGCTGCATCTGTTTCTTGAGTCTGACCATGTAATGGTCATCAGGGAGAAGATCCTCTCTACTAAGGCATCTGAGCCTGGCACACTGAGGACAAATGAGACAATCCTGAGCATGTTGACCAAGTTGGCTTTCCCTATGTTTTGGAAAACTGCCACCCACTTCTCACTGGTGGATTTTGTGATATCCTGTCTGGCTTTCTGTATTTCCTCCCAGCTAGCACAGAACTCTTCATAGAGTTGGCCCATATTGACTGTCTCTGCCATTTTAAGGGCAGCCACCACCTGCTCCAGTTCAGTGAAGGAGAGCGCCTCATAGAGGCCGATCGGTTGCAGTTTCAATAGACAATAGACAATAGACAATAGGTGCAGGAGTAGGCCATTCAGCCCTTCGAGCCAGCACCGCCATTCAATGCGATCATGGCTGATCACTCTCAATCAGTACCCCGTTCCTGCCTTCTCCCCATACCCCCTCACTCCGCTATCCTTAAGAGCTCTATCCAGCTCTCTCTTGAAAGCATCCAACGAACTGGCCTCCACTGCCTTCTGAGGCAGAGAATTCCACATCTTCACCACTCTCTGACTGAAAAAGTTCTTCCTCATCTCCGTTCTAAATGGCCTACCCCTTATTCTTAAACTGTGGCCCCTTGTTCTGGACTCCCCCAACATTGGGAACATGTTTCCTGCCTCTAATGTGTCCAATCCCCTAATTATCTTATATGTTTCAATAAGATCCCCCCTCATCCTTCTAAATTCCAGTGTATACAAGCCTAATTGCTCCAGCCTTTCAACATACGACAGTCCCGCCATTCCGGGAATTAACCTAGTGAACCTACGCTGCACGCCCTCAATAGCAAGAATATCCTTCCTCAAATTTGGAGACCAAAACTGCACACAGTACTCCAGGTGCGGTCTCACCAGGGCCCGGTACAACTGTAGAAGGACCTCTTTGCTCCTATACTCAACTCCTCTTGTTATGAAGGCCAACATTCCATTGAATGTTATGAAGGCCAACATTCCATTTCATCATTAGATTTTCTGGTGAGAAATCAAACCACTTGTCAATGTATGTAATGAGAGTCACAGAACTTCACAAAGTCTTGTTGCTGCTTGGACCTGTGTGCTGGCACTTGTTTGTCCATCAGCTGCTTGGCCCGGTATCCAAAAAAGCTGCCCTGTTCACACTGAAGCATCTTCATTCTGAACTTTCGGACTTCCTCGTAAACATCTTTGTTTCCTCCAACTTTTTTTACGAGTTGGTCAAAAACACACCCCATGTTGTGGAAAAAAAGCACAGATAGATTTCAGTAGCTCCAGTTTTTTCTTCATCCTCAAAAATCCTCTCCAGTGCCACAGGACAGGTTTCAAGGGACCTGACGTATGATGTAAGAGCTGGCCAGCTTTGCAGGAGACGCTCGACAGCTGGATGAAGAGAGAGCCATCGTGTGCAAACATGACGCACAATTTCACGTCACTCTATGTCAACAAAGGCAAAAAATGAACGCAGTTCCTCTCTTCGGGAAGCAGATATTGAGAAGTGGCTGTAGACCTTTAGAACAATTGTCTCAATATCCACTGACGGCTGATCACAGGCGTGTTTGCAGGCATTATGAGCTATGTGAGCTGGGCAATTAGCTTTCAGAAGGCGATTGTTGGAACTGCTCAATAACTGGTAAACTGAGTGGTGTTTTCCAAAGTTTACATTGGCATTATATCTGCTGCATAATGTGACTGTGATGTGTCTAATATCCAGTTCATACTTTTCCAGACAGCTCATCGGAGCTTGATGTATGCCATTTGCAGTTTCATCACTGTCTTCATAAAAGTCAAGCAACTTACACGCACAGAGAAATATCTCACGCACACTAGAAACATTTTTCTATCTCCCTTGTTTGAGGCGTCGGTGGCAACTGAGAAATACATGGGCTCCGCGAGCTCACCTTCGGTCGGGAACAGATCATCCATAATACCCCGCACAGTATTTGGCCCTAAAACATTCATTGTAATCATCTCAGCTTTCGTTGATCCCAAGTGCATCTTCTTCACAACATTTGAGTCTTTAAACAAAGCACTGTTGCACTTAGCAAGACAGTCGGTGCTGTTATAGCTGAGTCCATGTTTAACCATATGGCACACATATGAGGATTCACTTGTGCGATTTTATCATTTTCCGCAGTAGATTTCACGAAGAATGCACCAATATTGCTCGCACCTTTAGCTAGTGTGGCCTTCTTGTGCACTTCTGGTGGAAGCATGCCAAGTTAGGTCATTCTCACCTCCATGGCCAATTGAGAATTCCCGACGGCATAAAGTACAGAAGGTCTTTGTCGAGTCACCGCTGACGGGCTTAACTCATGTCTATTTTGATTCCCATTGCTTGTTATAGCTGCACATTCTTTCCTTTTTTTGCAGGTTTATCCATATTTGCGCATGCCAAACCGACCGAACATCACCAGACGTTACTGAAACTTTTTGTTTTGGCAAAATATAGCGTACAACTGATGTGCATAAGGGGGCCTGTGTTTGGATGACAGGCGAATTACTCGTGCGTGGTGTCAACAGCACATGCAACATGCATGCTGTTCTATCAGATCTAGGATCTATCTCTAAGCGTGCCCTCTGGTGATAACTGAGTAGTCGCAGTCAAATACGGGACAAGGGCGGTCCAGTCTGGGACAAACCAATTTAGCCCAATATTCGGGATGTCCCGGCTAATACTGGACAGTTGGCAACCCCAGTAGATGGGGCATGTGGACAAGTGTGTCGGTGTGGACAAGTTGGGCTGCAGGCACATTGTATGATTATATAACTTTATGAATACTTTTAATGAATACTTAAATGATATTCTTTGTTTTGCCGACCCATGGTTTGCCACGTCTGTGCCACTGGTGAGCCAATTAGGTTTTTACAGCACTCCAATAACTTGGCAACTGAAATTAGGTGTATTCCAGACCAAGTGGACCCGTTGGGCCCAAACCTCTCCTGCATTGGTGCAGCACCCTGTCCTCTTCCCCTCCCCTCCACTCTCCTCCCCTCTCCCCTCCACTCTCCTCCCCTCTCCCCTCCTCTCCTCTCCCCCTCCTCCCCTCCCCTCTACTCTCCTCCCCCTCCACTCTCCTCTTCCCCTCCTCCCCCTCCTCTCCCCCTCCTCTCCCCCTCCTCCCCCTCCCCCTCCCCCTCCTCTCCCCCTCCTCTCCCCCTCCTCCCCCTCCCCCTCCCCCTCCCCCTCCTCTCTCCCCTCTCCCCCCTCTCCTCCCCCCCTCCCCCTCCCCTCAAGATAGTTTTAGTATATAGATTCCCCCTTTAACCCATAGTATAAGAAAATAACTGCAGATGCTGGTACAAATCGAAGGTATTTATTTCACAAAATGCTGGAGTAACTCAGCAGGTCAGGCAGCATCTCAGGAGGGAAGGAATGGGTCGAGACCCTTCTTCAGACCCAGGTTGCCGTGGAGATTTGGGGGAGAGCGGCGCCGACAGAACCAAGTCATCCAGGCCAGGGGGCGCTAAAGGGCCGGTCTTGGTGCGAGCCCGCCCTCCCGCCCTGGTGCGAGCCCGCCCTCCCGCCCACAGCACAGCGGTGAGCCGCTCGCCTTTTGTGCCGAGGGAGGGAGGGAGAAAGAGAAGGAGAAGGAGAAGGAGAAGGAGAGACGATGGCCGGGGCCCGGGGCCGGCTGGCGGGGGCTGGGCGCTGAGGCTGAATGCTGCCAGTTTTCAGGACAGTTTGAGGTGAGTTGCCGCCGGCCTCACGCCATGGTCTCCGTCAAGTCGGTGCTGTGCAGCATCGCCAGCCTGTACGTGGCCTGCTTCTCCCTCTTCGTGCTGGTCGACGTGTACGCCCGGCCCACCAACAACTCGGCCGCCAAGCGCGACAAGGCCGCCAAGGACGACAACGAGATCCAGCCGCCCAACCATGTCAACGGCCTCAAGCTGGAGAAGGGTGGCGTCCTCAACAAGGACTTCCACCAGGAGGTCTTCCTGGGCAAGGAGATCGAGGAGTTCGAGGAAGACTCGGAGCCCGTGAAGAACAGGAAAAAGTTGATTTCTATCTTCGAAAAGTGAGTAACCTTTGCGCAATGTTCCACAAACATCCTGCACTTTCACCAAAAACAACCTGCTCTTTCACCAAAACATCCTGCACTTTCACCAAAACATCCTGCACTTTCACCAAAAGCATCCTGCACTTTCACCAAAACATCCTGCACTTTCACCAAAACAACCTGCACTTTCACCAAAACATCCTGCACTTTCACCAAACGCATCCTGCACTTTCACCAAAAGCATCCTGCACTTTCACCAAAAACAACCTGCACTTTCACCAAAAGCATCCTGCACTTTCACCAAAACAACCTGCACTTTCACCAAAAACAACCTACACTTTCACCAAAACAACGTACACTTTCGCCAAAAGCATCCTGCACTTTCACCAAAAACAACCTGCTCTTTCACCAAAAACATCCTGCACTTTCACCAAAAGCATCCTGCTCTTTCACCAAAAGCATCCTGCTCTTTCACCAAAAGCATCCTGCTCTTTCACCAAAAGCATCCTGCTCTTTCACCAAAAGCATCCTGCACTTTCACCAAAAGCAACCTGCACTTTCACCAAAAGCATCCTGCACTCTCACCAAAATAACCTGCACTTTCACCAAAAGCATCCTGCACTTTCTCCAAAACCACACACACAAGTCTGAAGAAGGGTCTCGACCCGAAACGCCACCTATTCCTTTTCTCCAGAGATGCTATCTGACCCGCTTAGTTACCCCAGCTTTTTGTGTCTTATCTTCGGTTTAAACCAGCATCTGCAGTTCTTTCCTACACATATTAATGTGCTGGAGTGACTCAGCTGGTCAGGCAGCATCTCTGGAGACCATGGATAGTGACGTTTCAGGTCGGGACCCATCTGAAGAAGGGTCTCGACCCGAAATGCCACCTATTCCTTTTCTCCAGAGATGCTGCCTCACCTGCTGAGTTACTCCAGCTTTTAGGGTCTATCTTTGGTTTAAATCAGCATCTGCAGTTCCTTCCAACACCCTTGTGCAGACTTGTTCAGAGATGCCTTCTGAGCTACTCCTGCACTTTGTGTGTTTTTGTTTGTAAATTAGTATCTGCGGTTCCTTGTGTCTCCAACCTAAACTTCCAGTAATGTCTGGCTCTGCCCTAGCCTGATTGCTCGATGTGGTCTGATTCAGGAATGTGGATAACAAAATAAACAGGAGTCCAAATGTTGATGGTGCAAGTTGTTGGTGTTTTTCCAGTGTGGGTAAAGTCTTTCATTCTGAGACAGACTGGGTGAGCGTGAGTCAAGAATGGTCTGAAGAAGGGTTCTGACCCGAAACATCACCTTATTCCTTTTCTCAAGAGACGCTGCCTGACCTGCAGAGTTACTCTAGCATTTTGTGTCTATCTTGTGTTTAATTATTGTATGTATCAAATAACTGAACAATGAAATGTTTAAGATAGACACAAAATGCTGGGGTAACTCGGGCAGAATCCCTGGAGAGAAGGAATGGGTGATATTTTGGGTCGAGACCCTTCAGAATGAGAGTCGGGCGGGGAAAGGAAATTAGAGATATAGACAGGGATGTCGAGGCATTGCTTACCTGAAGCAACAGCATAACAGGCCTGTAAACACTTTACACACGGATAATATATAATGACAATTTAAAAAATAAGAATAAATTAATAACCCAATACAAATGTGCAAAAAACTCTAGTCCTAAGTGCGACCAAACACAGTCCAAAGAAGTTCATAGTTGGGGTCAGGGTTGTGTAGTGTTCAAGACCCTGATGGTTGTTTGGAAGAACGTATTCTTGAAGCTGGTGGTCACAGTTTTCAAACTCCTGTACCTCCTTCCCGATGGTAGGAGTGAAATGAGAGCGTGGCCAGGGTGCAGTCGAAGTAGATGTGAATCAATCAGTTCATTGGACGACTCAACAATGTGATAAGAAGGAACTGCAGACGCTGGTTTATACCAAAGATAGACACAGTGCTGGAGTAACTCAGCGGGTTAGGCAGCATCTCTGGAGAACATGGATAGGTGATGTTTTGGGTCGGGATCCTCTTTTAATTTAGTTTAAAGATACAGATAAAGAAACTGGCCCTTTCGGCCCACTGGGTCCGCGCCGACCAGCGATCCCCGCACACGAACACTATCCTATACCCACTAGGAACAATTTTTACATTTACCAAGCCAATTAACCTACATACCTGTACATCTTTGGAGTGTGGGAGGAAACCGAAGATCTCGGAGAAAACTTACGGGGAGAAGGTACAAACTCCGGACAGACAGCACCCGTAGTCGGAATCGAACCCGGGTCTCCGGCGCTGCATTTGCTGTGAGATAGCAACTCTACCGCTGCGCCACCGTGCCTTCTTTCTCAATAATCTCTACTTCCCTGTTCCTTCAATGCCACTTCTTAATATTAACCACATTTTCGTTGATTGCCTTAATATTTTTAAATAATCTACCAAACTTGACCTTGAATGTATTTGGTAAGTGGTACTGCTTCCCAGCTGTATCATCGGCAGACTTGGATAACTTGCATGCCTGTCCCCTCCCAAAGCTTTGATTATGGATTGAGATCAGCAGAGACCCAGCACCTGGGTCACACCAGCACAGTCTTGGCACCGGTCCCTGGGTCACACCAGCACAGTCTTGGCACTGGTCCCTGGGTCACACCAGCAGAGACCCAGTACCTGGGTCACACCAATGTTGTAGTTCGTGCCCTATGAACAGAATAGTCAGACAACCGAATTCGTATAACCTCTTTATTCTACTCACCCAGGTGGGAGAGAGTCTAGAAACCGGAGCGTTTAGAAACACTCAGGAAGCTAGTGTAGTCTCTCTCCCCGAATGCTAACAATTACACATATTTATACCCAAAATACATGTGCCAGTACATTTCCTGTTGCTACCTTATATGGCAAGTTTTACAATGTCCTATAAATCTTTATGTGCCCTTCAGGACCCCTATGTCCTCCGTGTCCTGTGTGACCTATATGTCCTCGGTATGCCCAGGACCAAAGAACAGTCGATATGACCAAATGTTCCCCTTAACCATCAAAGGATGGTTAAGCATCAAAGCCTTAAAGCCAGTTGCCCATATCAAAGGATGGTCAACCATAAACCGTGCCTCCATGCTGAGCAACAGGATGTCCTGGCAACATAATCGAGCTGGAGCTTTTACACCTTTTTTACACCCCTGCAATAAAACCCATATGGCGAAATGTCGAATGTTTAACCCCTTACATTCCCCTCTTTGATTATACTATAATCACCGTTTGTGTTATCATATCATATATATACAGCCGGAAACAGGCCTTTTCGGCCCACCAAGTCCGTGCCGCCCAGCGATCCCCGTACATTAACACTATCCTACACCCACTAGGGACAATTTTTACATTTTACCCAGCCAATTAACCTACATACCTGTTTTATTTTTATTTTTAAATTGACCGATTAACAAGTAGTTGGCGTATACATGGACCGAAACAATAACAAATTAACAGAATCACTACAATTAACAGAAAGATACTGCCATAATGGAAAATCGGCCCCCACAAATATCCTAAACCAAACCAATCCCATCCTGAAGCATTAATTTGATTTTGGGCTAAATCTGCCCCTATTTTCCTAGTCAAGCCAAGTCAATTTTATTTGTATAGCACATTTAAAAACAACCCACATTGACCAAAGTGCTGTACATTAGTTCAGGTACTAAGAACATACATACAATGGCACACAAACATAACAGCATATACATAAACAGTTCACAGCGCCCCCTCAGAGGGCTCAAACACTAAATGCTCTTTCTATAACCTCCTTCACATGCCCCGCGATATTGATGATATTAGAGGATACATCTGGTACAAATGTACAACATTCTTGCCCTATCATAGCACAGGTATCCCCTTTCTCGGCTAGCAGGAAATCTAGAGCCATACGATTCTGGAGAGCGACAAGACGCAGGACCATCATTTCAGTTGTTAACTGGCCTATTTGTTCCTGAGTCTCGTACAGTCCATCAGCAGTACAATTTGCTAATTGTTCCAGGACACTAGCTAAGTTTCAAATTTCAGTTCCCGCCCGAGCGGTTCCCCATCTCGGGAATATTATCCACCAAAACCTGTCAAACTCCGATACAGCTCGTTTAGAGCGCCACTCTGGATGCTGTAGAGGATGATTTATGATTCGTAAATGTGGGATTACAAAAGCTAGATAACAGCACCCTGTCCAGGTCTCATAAGATCCCTGATCATACCGTGGCGAAAGTCCTGGTAACCAGACATATGCTCAGCTCCCACATATTAAGTAAGTCCCATTGAGAGGTCTTGGGGGAACTGTAGTACTGATATGGGTGCATGTGCTGAATCCCATTCTACAGAAACAGGTTGTATTTATTGGTGTTTCTGGAGAGTCATGAGGAGAATTAACTTGCATCTGGGGCCAATTCTCCTGTGTTTGATTAAGATAGGATCTCAAGAACCACCCATTAAAACATTGACATCCACAGTCATCTGATTGGTTGTCGTAATCCGTACACCAATTATTGGGGCCAGGGCTCTGTGAGTGATTCAAAACGAACCGGGCAGACCTGACTTCACTCGGAGTGAAGGGTACCGGGTAAAGAGGCATCATGCTTTTTCCATGTGTTGAAACCTGGGGCGCACACCCAACAGGCAGACCGTTCCACCTGTGAAGCATATGTTTGACATAAACGATTGGTTCGCTTGGTTGGTTGGTCAAACGATTGGTTGAAGAAACGATTGGTTTGCCGGAGATCCGAGGTTCGTCCTTCTATCTGACTACCGAGGGTCAATATAATCCACAATCCCATCTCAGCCTCATGTTGTCCCGTGGTTTCTGGGCGTCTCGGACCTGAGAATGCTAGGCTGATAAAGATTGGGTTAATAATTTCATTTATTCAATTAATCGCTCATCCAGGTCGTACAGTTCATGGAGGTTGATGCACCCCTCTCCCTCCATCCCCCAAGGGGTTCGGAGTGGTTTCCCATATAATACCTCAGCTGGGGCTAATCCTGTAGTAGAGTGGGGTTATACGCATAGAGGTTTTCTAAATGTGGTCCTCAGGCATTGAATAAATGAAAAGCAAAATACTTCGTTTAAATATCTTATGTACCCACTGACCCAAGTAAATAGGCTTCAAAGGCTAATTTATCAACTAAGCTAGTACAAAAATGGGAAGGGTCCACAATTCCAGCACAATTGTAATCTTCAATTCATTCTCAAATATTCAATTCATCCAGTTAAAAAAAACAAATGTTGAAATGTGAAGCCAAAGATACAGTTCGTTTAGACCATCTACACTAGTCCAGCAGTCTTGTGCTCAAATTTCCTTTGTTATATCTCTGTATGAAGAGGTACCCCAATGAGAAATGCTGAATTATTGCATGCACATCCTGAACACGTGGAACAGCCAGAATACTGGACGTGTGTAGAACAGCTGCTATCAACCGTTTTTGTTCCTGCAAAAACTGGCATTCATAATCCTTGGGTGACAACATCAGCTCTGTCACATGCTGACCTGGTGTTCTGAAACACCAGCTCACCCTCCGAGCAAATGGTTATCGCTCTCAATACTAGGCAATAAATAAGTCAATAGTAAAGCGTGCACGGAATAGGAGTAAGGAAAGGTGTTATCCATAAAATAGTTCATCATGAAGTTGCTATGCCTGATTAAAAGCTTTGTCAACTTGTAACATGAATTTAAAAATACCTGGACTGAAAGACAAAAACTAAATTCATCTGTCAGGCATTGGAAACAAAGCATGTCCACAGGGTACAACCCAATAGGCTTGGTCTCTCAATTGTTTAGCTCTGGTTTTATTAAACCATCCTGAGCAGGGTCCTATTCTTTCTGCCTTCCAGGGTATTGTGCCATTGCCTCCTCTGCATATCATCTGAACGTCTTTACATAAATGTCATGGAGTAAATACAGATTAACCACAATCCCATATAGATCTTGAGTGCACTTCCCCTAATAACAGGAGTAACAATAGCAAAATAGCAACATCAATAGCAAAATCAATCCATCAGGTAAACACATCAACAATAACTAAGCAATACTTATAACTATGTACACGTGGCAATTCAATAAAATCAATTTGTAAACACCAATGTATTTTGGGGTGATACCATGTAGCATTTATTACATTCAACATTCCCCTCTTACCAGCATAGGTAAGAGAGTGCACATAATGCAACAAAACAGGTAAAAGCGCGTTAGGGACACAAACTTTGCCAGAGGCAGTAACCCAAAGCAAGTCAGATTCGCGAGTGGAACACCCATCCTGGCTCCACCGGTGTCTCTCAGCCTCAGGGGCGTCCCCCTGAAGCTGGCAGAATTCCGAAACACTGGGCATAGCAGTATTTGCAGAAAACTGCTGTTGTTCACCTGAAGAAACTAAAATGGTAGGGGTCAGGGCCTCTGTGCGTACCAATGTGTCAGCCAATGCATTCCTGAAAGAAATGGGATCCTTGACAGATGTATGCGAATTACATTTAATGATAGCCAAGGTTTTCGGGAGTGTTAAACTCGCTAGTACACTTCGGACAAACACGGCATTTTTAATAGGAGTGCCTGCTGCAGTCAAAAAGCCCCTGTGCTGCCACAGGTTACCAAAATCATGTGCAACCCCAAAGGCATATCGTGAGTCGGTGTAAATATTAGCACATTGGTCAACGCAAAGGTGGCAGGCCTGCGTGAGGGCAAATAATTCAGCCTGCTGGGCAGCATGAGGTATACTGACAAAGGCTAGGGTGGGCAGTATCCTCAATCTCTAGCGCCGATCGTGCGGATTCTTGTTCGTGGCGCAACTTAACCCTTTGTCTGGGACCTATCCATAATCCCTGATGCTGTCTCATTATCGGGGGGTAGTCCCCAATATTCTGGCGGGGAGGGTAGAACCGGGACTGGCACAACCGCAGCCGGTGGCGCTGCCTGTGGGGCTGTGGGGATCGGACGTGTCCAGGGTTCCTCGTCACCCTCGGACTCCTGATTACCTAATAAAGCCGCTATAAGACTCCAGTGGTTCGGATTCTGACTTTTGTTGTTGTTGGGCGAGATATATCCCTTTGGTACAGGTTTTAAATTCACCTCGAGCTCGGGTAGCACGGTCATGTCTTAGATCATACACCTTACATTCCGCTTGCAAAATATCGCATGTTTTCGGTATTCCCAACCTATCACACACTGATATCCCTCTACTACTTGCATTTTCCCTCCAACTTCGCTCCCTTGACTCCTGATGGTGCTTCCCCCTCTTTCCATTTTTTTAATCCTCTTTTCCCATTTCTTCACTGCTTCTCGCTCCCACATTAATTGTTACCAAACGATCAATTTACCCAGACCAAGACAATGTCAACAAGAGTGACCGCCCTTTACGTTATAATACCGGGGCACCGCCATCACCTTATCCAAAGTCCGTCTCACATGTCTGACATCCAATTACCAAACAATCAATTTCTCTTATATCCATAGCCTGTCCCATTCCTGGCCTGACAACCAATCACTATATCATGTTATGAAATTATTCTTAAATTTACCCAGGCCACAGACTCATGCGATAAAGACTCTTACCTCAATATCATCCTTATCCTTGCCCTTTTCCTTATCGGTTCGTCTGTGAATCTCAGTTGAACACAAAATCAACCCCAAACGAGGGACTTCAGTGTCTGAAAAACGTCAACGTCCGGGGTCTCGAACAACGGTCGAGAAGTGCACTCTGTCCCCTTCGGACGTGTTTCAGTCACCGCTGCCTCTTAGTCGTTCGTGGTTGACAGTGCCAAAGAGATCCTGCCGACTACGCCAAATGTTGTAGTTCGTGCCCTATGAACAGAATAGTCAGACAACCGAATTCGTATAACCTCTTTATTCTACTCACCCAGGTGGGAGAGAGTCTAGAAACCGGAGCGTTTAGAAACACTCAGGAAGCTAGTGTAGTCTCTCTCCCCGAATGCTAACAATTACACATATTTATACCCAAAATACATGTGCCAGTACATTTCCTGTTGCTACCTTATATGGCAAGTTTTACAATGTCCTATAAATCTTTATGTGCCCTTCAGGACCCCTATGTCCTCCGTGTCCTGTGTGACCTACATGTCCTCGGTATTCCCAGGACCAAAGAACAGTCGATATGACCAAATGTTCCCCTTAACCATCAAAGGATGGTTAAGCATCAAAGCCTTAAAGCCAGTTGCCCATATCAAAGGATGGTCAACCATAAACCGTGCCTCCATGCTGAGCAACAGGATGTCCTGGCAACATAATCGAGCTGGAGCTTTTACACCTTTTTTACACCCCTGCAATAAAACCCATATGGCGAAATGTCGAATGTTTAACCCCTTACACCAGCACAGTCTTGGCACCGGTCCCTGGGTCACACCAGCAGAGACCCAGCACCGCTCCCTGGAGCCTGCCACCAGATAGTCAACCTAACAATAACCTGTTTATTCCGATCCTGTTTTCTGTCAATTCCTAAGTCAGGCGCGGCACAGTGGCATAACTGCTAGAACTGCTGCCTCACAGCACCAGAGACCCAGGTGCGATCCTGACCTCACGTGCTGCCTGTGTGGAGCTTCCCGCTTTCCCTGTGACCGCGTGGGTTTCCTCTGGGTGCTCCGGTTTCCTCCCACATCCCGAAGACATGCGATTTTGTAGGTTGATTGGTCCTCTGTAAATTGCCCCTAGAGTGCAGGGAGCGGATGAGACAGTGGGATAACATAGAACTGGTATGAATGGGAGATCAGTGATGGGCGTGGACTCGATGGGCTGAAGGTCCGGTTTCCATGCTGTATCTTTCAATCAAACAAAGTATATTAACCGCCAGTGTCTTGTGCTCTTATTTTGTATAAATTACTCCTTGTGTGGGACATTGGAGGCCTTCTGAAAGTCCAAATTCATCATATAATGCTGGAGTAACTCGGGCAGAATCCCTGGAGAGAAGAAATGGGTGATGTTTTGGGTCGAGACCCTTTTTCAGATTGAGAGTCAGGGGAGAGGGAGTCTAGAGGAAGGGTAAGGTGTGAAAACGACAGGTCCAAGCACACTTTGATAAGGGAAGATAGACACAAAAAGCTGGAGTAACTCAGCGGGACAGGCAGCATCTCTGAAGAGAAGGAATGGGTGACATTTCGGGTTGAGACCCTTCTTCAGACCCATGGAAGACCTAAGATAATGTAGAATGGTTCATTGTTAGCTGATGGGATGGTGACAAGGCATACTGTGCATTGTGCCTTCACTCTATCTGTTCCCCCTCATGGTTTTATACACCTCCATAAGATCATTAATTCCCCCAATAATACTCATTTCTCTCTGCCACTCATTCTGCCCAGATCTGTTCTTCTGTACTGTTTTTAAAAGGAAAGACTCAAAATATTAATTTAAGTTTTACCATCTCCTTACTCCCCAGTATAATTACTGCTACCTGCTGTGCTGTCTGCCGAGAGAGAAATAGGGGTTTATGTTTCAAGCTATTGACTATAGCCATCAATCTGGAAAAACTGGTTTTCTTTTGTTCGTCTTTATCAGCATCCCCAGAATTATTGTACGAATGTTGGTGATGTTGAGAAATGCTTAAATATCAACAGGACCCTGGGGATCCAAATTCCTTTTAAAAGTGCCATGGGATCATCTCCAGTATGGAAGACCAGATGGGTCTTGGTTTAACATAAACACAAACAGCAAATGCTGGCACCGGGGCAGCATCTGTGGAGAGAAATATTGTGAACATGTTGGGTAAATGTGAATTCTCAGCTGACCTCGCGTCACCAATGATCGTGTGGTGTTCTACAGGAACATTAACCTGGGTCTGGTGCCCATTTCCCTCCCGTAAGAATAAGGGGTCGGTAATTTAGGACT
The DNA here is from genome assembly GCF_053455715.1 of Rhinoraja longicauda. NCBI lineage: Eukaryota > Metazoa > Chordata > Chondrichthyes > Rajiformes > Arhynchobatidae > Rhinoraja > Rhinoraja longicauda. The sequence continues at coordinate 25,316,393 of NC_135982.1, read as the reverse complement.
GAGATGAGGAAAAACTTCTTCACCCAGAGAGTTGTGAATCTGTGAAATTCTCTGCCACAGAAAGCAGTGGAGGCCAATTCACTGGATGTTTTCAAGAGAGAATTAGATATCGCTCTTGTGGCTAAAGGAATCAAGGGATATGGCAGGGGAAAAAGCAGGAATGGGGTACTGATTTTAGTTGATCACCATGATCATATTGAATGGCTTGAAGGGCCGAATGGCCTACTCCTGCACCTATTTTCTATGTATCTAGAGACAGGTCACACAGCGTGGAATCAGGCCCTTCGGCCCAACTTGCCCACACTGGCTAACATGCCCCATCTACACTAATCCCACCTGCCCGCGTTTGGTCCACATCCCTCCAAACCTGTCCTATCCATGTACCTGTCAAAATGTTTCCTAAATGTTGTGATAGTCCCTGCCTTAACTATCTCCTCCGGCAGCTCGTTCCATACATCCACCAGCCTTTGGGTGGAATAAGTTACCACCCGGGTTCCTATTAAATCTTTCCCCCCTCACCTTAAACCTATGTCCTCTGGTTCTTGATTTCCCCTACTCCAGGCAAGAGACTGTGCATTTACCCAATCTACTTCTCTCATGATTTTGTACAAGAGCAGGAGAGCTTGGGAAAACTTGGATAGATTGAATGCAGAGAGGATGTTTCCACTAGTGGGATAGTCTAGGACTAGAGGTCAAAGCCTCAGAGTTAAAGGACTTTCCTTTGGGAAGGCAATGAGGAGGAAGTTCTTTAGTCAGAGGGTGGTAAATCTGTGGAATTCTTTGCCGCAGACGGCTGTGGAAGCGAAGTCAGTGGATATTTTGAAAGCAGATAGATTCTTGATTAGTGCGGGTGTCAGGGGTTTTGGGGGAAAAGGCAGGGGTTAGGAGGGAGAGATAGATCAGCCACAATTGAATGGCAGAGTAGACTTGATGGGCCAAATGGCCTAATTCTGCTCCTATTACTTATGACCTTAAAACCTGTGGGTTTCTGACCAGGGGTTAACAGTGCCGACTCCGCTGCTTACTGTCGACACACTGGAGCCACAGGTACACCCGAGGCCCCTCAAGCCTGCCCCACCCCTACTCCAGTACAATGATTTTTCATTCCTGTAAACCCAAAAACATACAACTCTTGGTCTGGAATAGCCTGAAGGACTGTTAATCCACAAGCTCATGAGTAAAGATTTCCAAAGGATTGTAGTTTTTAAAGGAAATAGCTTTCTCATTACATCATGAATGCCATAACGCTGACCGAAATATCTGAACGAATCTTGGGTGGCTTACGACCCAATGGCTTGATCATTGAATTCTCCAAGTAACTACATAACCCTCCCCTTTTTCCATCTCCCCCCCCCCCCCCCCCATATAAACCACAACCCCACCCCCTTCCCCTGGTCTCACACTTTTCTCACCTGGTCTCACACTTTTCTCTCCTCTCCCTCCCTTTCCACCTGCATTCCTTTCTCTAGCTTCACAATTCACTCCTCTTCAATCCTTTTGTCTCACACCCTCTGTCTTTTCATCTCTGGCCTTTGTCCAACCATCTGCCTATCTCTGTATCCACCTGTTACCTGCCAGACTTTGTCCTTCCCCCCTTCTCTCTCCCAACTTTCTTTTCTGCCCCAACATTCAGTGTGAAGAAGCGTTCCGACCCGAAATATCACCTATCCATGTTCCCCAAAGATGCTGCCTGACCCGCTGAGTTACTCCAGCACTTTGTGTCTTAGAGAATCTGCCTGCTTTTTCTAGATTTTTCCAGCGAGATGAATAAGCCGCAGTGTCTTTCCAGTTAATTCCTCTTGGAATTTTGCACAGTTTGCTATCACGCAATCTTCCTGTTCTTGTAAAACAGGACGGGTGTCCTTGATGCTTCCTTTGGTGGGGGGGACATAAGGAATCTTTGTCCTTATACTTATCTTTATCCTTGAAATCAACTTCGTGAACATATCCTGCAGCACTTCCTAGCCAAATATCAGCTCCCCTGGTCTGGAGACCAACCACAGGCGACACAGTGGCACAGCGGGTAGAGCCGCTGCCTCACAGCGCTAGAGACCCAGGTATGAACAATCCTGATCTCGGATGCTGTCCATGTGAAGTTTGCTCATTCTCTGTGACTGCGGGTTTCCTCCAGGTGCTCCGGTTTCCCCCCACATCCCAAACACGTGCAGGTTTGTCAGTTAATTGGCCCTCGCTCTGTAAATCGCCTCCTAGTAAGGAGAGAGTGGGTGAGAAAGTGGGATAACATCGAACTAATGTGAACAGGTGTTCGATGGTCAGCATGGACTTGGTGGGCATGGACTTGCATGCTGTCTCTCTAAATTTCCATTCGCTATTCTAGTCATGGACTCGCCACAATCTTTTACGCTTGCGCTTGGTCCGCTAAGGCCTGCTGGATCTCCCGGTTGCCAACCACTTTAACTCCCATTCCCACGCTGACCCCTCCGTCCTGGGCCTCCTCCATTGCCAGAGTGTGGCCACACACAAATTGGAGGAACAGTGCCTCATGTTTTGCTTGGGCAGCTTACACCCCAGCGGTCTGAAGAAGGGTCACTCTCGACCTGAAATGTCACCCATTCCTTCTCTCCAGAGATGCTGCCTGACCCGCTGAGTTACTCCAGCATTTTGTGTCTATCAGCGGTATGAACTTTGAATTTTCCATTTATGAGTAACTTGTACAATACAAACCTGTGCCCGGGTTCAATGCAGAGCACAGGGGGATGCAGGAAGCAGACGCAAACATGACACGGTGTCAGCCTCAACACTGAACTACACAGACCAGTACAGCACAGGAACAGGCCGTTTGGCCCACAATGTCTGTGCTGAACATAATGCCAAGCTAAACTAATTTCCTCTGCCTGCATATGATCCATATTCCTCTGTCCCTCCACTTCCATGTGCCTGACTAAAAGCCTCTTAAACACCACTATTGCACCTGCCTCCTGCACCACCCCTGGCAGCACTTTCCACGCACCCACACCCTCTGTGTGCAAATACAAAATTGCCCCACACATCTCCTTTAAATGTTGCCCCTCTCACCTTAAAGTGTTGCCCTTTACTCTATGACATTTCCACCCTGGGGAAAGCATTCTGACTATCTAGCGGGGACTATCGCAACATTTAAGAAACATTTTGACAGGTACACGGATAGGACAGGTTTAGAGGGATAAAGGCCAGACGCAGGCAGGTGGGAGTAACGTGGATGGGACATGTTGGTCGAGTTGGGCTGAAGGGCCTGTTTCCACAATGTAGGACTGTGCGCCTCTCATCATTTTATTTGCATGTGACCCGGTTTACAATTACACCACAATGCAGAGAAAGTATAGTCGGCACTCTGGCTTTTTTTCCTTTGTTCTACCTGTTCTACTTGTAAACTAGCTTGATTATACTCGTGCATAGTAATAGATGTTTTAATTGGATAGCATGGAAACAAAAAAAAGTATTTCACTCTACCTCACTGCACATGACGATAATCATCCACTCCCAATACCAAGCATTGTTCAAGTTGAAGGTGCAATGGTTCTTGGCTTGAGTCGAGACTAGGGCCAAGAGGGTTTACCTGTTACGTGTACGGGTAACAGAACAATGAAATTCTTCCTTGCTCCAGCTTAACTCAATAACACACAGACCAATACATAATCATCGATAATACAATAAATTAATTACTAGATAACCATGATAATGCAAAACCGAAGTATGTAGTTCAACCAAAGATGCACTCCATTGAAGACCATAGGTCCAGACGTAGGGTTAGTGTTGTGCGGTGTTCAAGAGACTGATGATTATTGGGAAGGAGCTGTTCTTGAACCAGATGGTCACAGTTTTTTTGGGCTCCTGGACCACCTTGCCGTCGGTATTGACAAAATGAGAGCGTGGCCAGGGTGACGTGGGAGCAAGGCTGTGTTGCAACCAGTGAGTGTGCTTTCTACTGCACGCCAGTAGAAATCCAACAGTATTTGTCAATTTACCAAAATCTCCTCGATCTTCTAAACAATAGCGGCGGTGAGCTTGGCTGATGATTGGATCAAAGTGCTGGGCCCGGGACAGATCTGCAGAGATATGTATGTCACGGTGCAGCACAGTGGCACAGTGGCAGAGTTGCTGCTTTACAGCGCCAGAGACCCAGGCTTGATCCTGACTACGGGTGCTGCCTGTACGGAGTTTGTACGTTCTCCCTGTGACCACATGGGTTTTCCCCAGGCGCTCCAGTTTCCACCCACACTCCAAAGAGATGCAGGTTTGTAGGTTGATTGGCTTCGGTAAAAATTGTAGATAGTCCCAAGTGTGTAGGATAGTGTGAGTGTATGGGGTGATCGATTGCTGGTCGGTGTGGGACAAAGGGCCTGTTTCCAAGCTGTTTAAGTCCAAAAAGACTCAGGTTTTTGAGCCCCTGCCACAGACTGCTTGTGGAGAAGTTGGTCTCCGCTTATTGTTCAGCTTCAAATTTCAAAATTAAAAAAATAGTGGTGTGTGTTTGTTGTCCAAGTTGCAAGATGAAGAAATTACATTCCGGTGATGCTTGGTAGATCTAACAATGCGGTGAGAATGCAAGTGGTTGCTTTTGTTCATCAATTCTGTCCACTGGGGGGCGGAAATGAGCCACTTCACTCAGTTAAAGCTACGTTCCAGAAAATATTTCGCACTAACGTTTAGTGTCAAGGGCAACAGAGCAAAATGCGTCAGACTTCAGTTGCTAGAGAGATAAAATATTAGAACATGGAACTGTACAGCACAGGAACGGCCCTTCGGCCCACAATTCCTCTGCTGAACATGATGCCAGGTTAAACTAATCTCGTGACTGCACGAGATCTATATCCCTCCATTCCCTGCATATCCATGTGCCTGCCCTAAAGCCTGTTAAATGTCATTATTGTATCTGCCTCCACCACCACCCTTAGCAGTGCATTCCAGGCCCCCCACCAGCCTCTGTGCAAAAAAAAACTTGGCCTGCATATCTCCTTTAAACATTGACCCTCTCACCTTAAATCATTGACATTTCCAACCTAGCTAAAGGGTACTGACTGTCTACCCGATCTATGCCCCTCATCATTTTTGTACTTGTATCTGTAGAAGTTGCAAAGGGATCCAGATTGCATACTGATGCATAGAACAGTCCTGCGCTGGAACAGGCCCTTCGGCCCGCAATGTCTGTGCCAAACATGATGCCAAGTTAAACTAACCTCCTCTGCCTGCACATGATCCATATCCCTCCATTCCCGCCATATCCATGTGCTTGTCTAAAAGGCTCTTAAACACCATCTTTGTATCTGTTTCAAATGCTTCCAAACTCTAATGTTTCCAATGGGAAATGTGCAGCATGAGGTAAGTTCTCATTAAGTTCTCGGAGCAGAATTAGTCCATTCGGCCCATCAAAGCTCTGCCAGTCAATCATCTTTCCATCTCAACTCCATTCTCCTGCCTTCTCTCCATAACCCCTGACACCCGTACTAATCAAGAATCTGTCAAATCTCTGCCGTAAAAAATATCCAGCCACATGACCTCCACAGCCTTCTGAGGCAATGAATTCCACAGGTTCACTACCGTCTGACTGAAGAAATTCCTCCTCATCTTTCTAAGGGAACGTCCTTTTATTTTGAGGCTGTGGACTCTGGTCCAAGACGCTCCCACTAGTGGAAACCTCCTCTCCACATCCACTCTATCCAGGTCTTTTACTTTTACAGTAAGTTTCAATGAGGTCCCCCCTTATCCTTCTAAACGCCAGCGCGTACATGCCGTCAAACGCTCATCTTATGTTAACCCAATCATCCCAGGGTCCTGTTAAAGGTGGGGCCGAGGGTGGGGCCGAGGGTGGGGAGTGGTGCAGTCATAGAGTTGCTGCAGCCTCACAGCTCCAGAGGCCCAGGTTCGATCCTGACTACGGTTCAAACTAAATGATTGTTTAAAATCTGCAGTGTAACTAAGACCATCTTAGTTAACCTTGGATGTGGCTGTAAACTGACATATAAGGCACTCCTTCAACCCAGCCACTGATCTGTGCGGAAATGTGAGCATGTCTGTGGATGTCCTACAGAGTACAGTGATGGAGAGCTGCCCACTGTGTATGAGCTGTGTGTATAATGATGTGATTTGTGCCAGGAGTGTAAAGCATGTGAATTGCAATATTGACGACTGATTGTCGGCGGATGACGAGTGTGTAATATTTGACTCATGGCGGTGGTTAGTGGTACGGTATTTAAAAAGTGAACTAGTTGGCCCTGACCATTGTTTCAGATGTAAAAGAGGAAGGGACTATTCTTGGTACTAAACACTTGGTACTGATGTTATGATGACTCGAACTCAGCGGGTCAGGCAGGATCTCTGGCGAAAAGGAATAGGTGACATTTTGGGTTGGGTCTGTAGAAGGGTCTCGACCTGAACCATCTAGAGATACTGTCTGACCAGCTAAGTTACTCCAGCATTTTGTGTGTACGATGCAAGTTAAACTGATCTCATCTGCCTGCACGTGATCCATATCCCTTCGTTCCTTGCACTTCCATGTGGATGTCTAAAAGACCTTAAACGCCACTATTGCATCTGCCTCCAGCACCACCCCTAGCAGAGCGTTCCAGGTCCCCACCGCTCTCTGTGGTGTAAAAAAAACTTGCCCGCACATCTCTGTCAAACTTATTCCCTCTCGCCTTCTGGATATGCCCTCTCGTGTTCACATTGCCAGCGTGGGGCAAAGCTTCTGATTGTCTACCCTATCTATGCCACTCATCATTTTAAATGCTTTTATCAAATCTCCCTTCAACCTCTGACGTTCCAGGGAAAACAATCCAAGTGAATCCAACATCTCCCAGTAACTGAAACCCTCTAAACCAGACCGCACTCTGGTAAGCCTTCTGTGTACCCTCTCCAAAGCCTCCACACCCTTCCTGTAAAGGAGCTAATCCCTTTTGTATCAATGGGCATTGTGGTCTCACTGCTGAGCATTGTGGTCTCACTGCTGAGCTTGCAAACAGGACCTGGCTTATTGCACAAGATTGCTTAATTGAAAGATGCATCAAGGATGCATGCCCTTTGGCCCATCGAGTCCATGCTGACCATCGATCACCCGTATCACTAGTTCTATGTTATCCCACTTTCGCATCCACTCCAGGGGCAATTTACAGAGGGCCAATTAACCCACAAACCTGCACGTCTTTGGGATGTGGGGGGGTGGGAGCACCCAGAGGAAACCCATGCGTTCACAGGGAGAAGGTGCAAACTCGGCACAGACATCACCTGGGTCAGGATCGATCCGGGTCACTGGTGCAGTGAGGTAGCAGTTCGACCGCTACGCCACTTTGTAAAGATGACGTTTGACTTCCATCGTGACAGCTGTAAATGACACTGAAAGAGTCTGCGAGGATGTTTGTTCTTCTAGGGATTTTTCTAAAGAGCTTTTGGCATCTGTGAAATCAATTGCAAAGCTTCCAACTGATTTTGCAAGGCTTTAAAGTGGGTCTGGTCACCCACTGTGATGCAAGGTCGGTGGATGGCTGCCACAGCAGCGATAGTAATCTTGTGGCTTCACGGCTATGGAAAAACAAATTAGGTCCACTAGTGTCCCTCATAGAGAGGGAATCTACCACGCTGGCCCACTTTGTCCCGCATGTTACTACTGACCCATCAATAGGTGGCATGGTGGCGCAGCGGGTACAGCCGCTGCCTCACCGCACCGGAGACCAGGGTTCGATCCCACCCTCTGCTGTTGTCTGTGTGGGATTTACACGTTCTCCGTGTAACCGCACAGGCTTCCTCTGGGTGCTCTGGTTCCCCCTCTCATTTGTAGGTTAATTGGCCGATGCCAATTAGGCGGTAAGAAAGTGTGCACATTCTACCTGTGATGAGTTTGCACGTTCTCCCTGTGAATGTATGGGTTTCCTCCGGGTGCTCCAGTCTCCGGGTGCTCCCGTTTCCTCCCACATCCCAAAGACCTGCAGGTTTGTAGGTTTGTCGGCCTTTTAAATTGCCCCTATGTGCGAAGAGAGTGGATGTGAAAGTGGGATAACATAGAACCAGTGTGAACGGGTGATCGATGGTCAGCGTGGACTCGGTGGGCTGAAGGGCCTGTTTCCATGCTGGATCTTTAAACTAAATTCCATTGGGATTGTCCCGGAGTCTTCAATGAAAGATTCAACTTCAGATACTGCAAGTTGCCCAAGGAATGTTAAAGGTTTGAACATTGGTTTTATTTTTTTTGAGCTCTTGTAAGCTGCGAAGATTAGACAATAGACAATAGGTGCAGGAGTAGGCCATTCGGCCCTTCACGCCAGCACCGCCATTCACCGTGATCATGGCTGATCATCATCAATCAGTACCCCGTTCCTGCCTTTTCCCTATATCCCTTGACTCCGCTATCTTTAAGAGCTCTATCTAGCTCTCTCTTGAGAGCATCCAGCGAATTGGCCTCCACTGCCTTCTGAGGCAGAGAATTCCAGAGGTTTACAACTCTCCGAGTGAAAAAGTTTTTCCTCATCTCCGTTCTAAATGGCCTGCCCCTTATTCTTAAACGTTGACCCCTGGTTCTGGACTCCCCCAATATCAGGAACTTCAGATAGTTCCTGCTTTCCCTCTCTATCCCCTCCCCTTCCCAGTTCTCCCACTAGTCTTCCTGTCTCCGACTACATTCTATCTTTGTCCCGCTCCCTCCCATGAAATCAGTCTGAAGAAGGGTTCTGACCCGAAACGTCATGCATTCCTTCTCTCCCGAGATGCTGCCTGACCCGCTGAGTTACTCCAGCATTTTGTGTCTGCCTTCCACATAAAAGTTACCATAGACATCCATCACGGTGGATTCCACATTCCTCACTGTGAGGGAAGGCAATAAAGTTCAATCTGCTTCCTCTTGTTCTTTGGGATGGCACGCCTGCGTTCGAGGGAAGACGGCAGTGAGTGACAGGCAGCTTGTGAGAGTGTGTGGTCATCGGAGAGACAGACCGGCAGTCTGTGACTCCAGCACAACGTGTAACCCTGCCTCCAGTTCAAAGTGTTTTGTTGTGTAATCTTTGTTGCTGCTGTCCTCAATTAAAAGCTCTGCACTCATCTCGAAACCTCTTTGAAGTAGATCTGGTCACCCACTGCGGTTAAAGGCCGGTCGGTGACTTAAGAAGAACAGTGGCGCAGCGGGTAGAGCTGCTGCCTCACAGCGCCAGGTTCCATACCGACCTCGGGCGCTGTCTGCACGGAGTTTGCATGCTCTCCCTGCGACTGCGTGGGTTTCCTCCGGGTGCTCTGGTTTCTTAAAGACGTGGTGGTTTCTAGGTTAATTGGCCTTTGGGGTGTAGAGAGTGGATGAGAAAGTGGGATAACATGGAAGTATCGATGGTGGACTTTGGTCGGCTTGGACTCGGTGGGCTTAAGGGCCTGTTTCCCAGCTATGCATCGAAATCAACTGGAGCAAGACTGATTCCTTGCTTGCTGTGTCTCCAACTGGGCACAATCGGGCTTCCTTTTACAGTCATAATCTCATTGCACATCGTCTTAGAAACAGAAAACCTGTGTGGTGTTGGGGGAGTGAGGGGATTTGTGGGGAGTGAGGAGAGTAAGGGGCGTTGGTGAGGGGAGTGGGAGGAGAGTGGGGGGCGTAGAGGGGATGAGGAGAGTGGGGGGCGTAGAGGGGATGAGGAGAGGGTGGCGTAGAGGGGATGTGGAGAGTGGGGGGCGTAGAGGGGATGTGGAGAGTGGGGGGCGTAGAGGGGATGAGGAGAGTGGGGGGCGTAGAGGGGATGAGGAGAGGGGGGCGTAGAGGGAATGAGGAGAGTGGGGGGCGTAGAGGGGATGAGGAGAGTGAGGGGGGAAATGGACAGGTGACGTTTTGGGTCAAGTCAGGTGAAGGGCTGTGTGGAGAAGGCAGGAGAATGGGGTTAGGAGGGAGAGATAGATCAGCTATCATTGCATGGTGGAGTGGACTTGATGGACCGAATAGCCTAATTCTGCTCCTATCACTGGCTTACGAGACCCTTTTTCAGACTGATTGGACTACGTGCAGAGAAAGCTGGAAAAGAGAGGTGGGGTGGGACAAAGCCTGGCAAGTGATGGGTGGATACGGGGGGTGATTGGTGGAATAAGTGACACAGGCTAGAGAGACAAGGATATCGGATAAGGAGAGGAGGAGTGAGATGTAAAGGCAGAGGGAGGGGTAGGAAAGGAAGAGGACAAGGAGGAGGGGCATGTCTGGGATGAGAGAGGAAACCGGAGCACCCGGAGGAAACGCCCACAGTCGCGGGGAGAACGTGCAAACTCCGCACATCCAGTACCCGAAGTCAGGATCGAGCACGAGTCACTGGCGCCGTGAGGCGGCAGCTCTATCGCCGTGCCACTTGTGGATGCAGACGGTGGGAATGATGAACTCTCCAGCAGAGCAAGGGGAGGTAGGAGGTGGGAGAGGTGCAGGGCAGGCCGCCGGGCCGATACACGGGCAGCCAGCGCCTCGTGGTGGGACGGGGACTAGCGGTCGCTCGAGATGCGGAAACTGCCGCCACATAGTAACTGGTAGTTTTATGAATGGTAAACCATTTGAAACAGACGACTGCAGCACTTTCTGTTTCAGTTCGTCAATGACTCTGCACCAGCGGTGTCGGCTTCACGTTTGTTTCTTTATTCCATTGTGAGAGCAGTCTTTAGACTTTACTATCAACTTTAGAGATACAGCGCAGAATCAGGCCCTTCGGTCCACTAAGTCTGCACCGACCGGCGATCGCCCCATACACTAGCACTATCCCACACACACTGGGGCCAACTTACAATTTACACAAGCCAATTAACCTACAAACCTGCAGGCGTTTTGGTTTGTGGGGGGGAAACTGGAGCACCCAGGGAAAATCCACGCAGGTCACGGGGAGAACGTGCAAACTCCGTACCGACAGCACCCAGAGTTGGGATTGAACCTGGGTCTCTGGCGCTGTGAGGCACCAATGCAACCGCTGCACCACTGTGCCGCTGAGAAAATGACGACCTTTGAAAAATTAACCCCAGTCATTCTGACTCGATATCACTGGGGTGTCTTTCCCCATTGATGCTGCCATTTAACAGTAACTCCAGTGGGCAGAGTAGTGGCCGTTTCTATTCCAGCTTCACCCATGGACCGCAGGTTGAATGAGGCTTTTTGCTCCTAAACCACCTGGAACTCACGTGGGAACTCCGTGTTCTTTCCGCCACTTGACCCCCGCAATCTTTTGCTCAGACGTACAAGTTCCTCCCCACAGCACTCCTCCTGCTGAAGCCACTGGAAGTTCTACTTTGTGTCACGGTCACACGTTCAAGAACTAGTCATCCGTGGAGTGCAGGAGGGTGAGGGGTGATCTTATAGAGGTGTACAGAATCACAGGAGGAATAGGTCGGGTGGACAATAGACAATAGGTGCAGGAGGAGGCCATTCGGCCCTTCGAGCCAGCACCGCCATTCAATGTGATCATGGTTGATCATTCTCAATCAGTACCCCGTTCCTGCCATCTCCCCATACCCCCTGACTCCGCTATCCTTAAGAGCTCTATCCAGCTCTCTCTTGAATGCATTCAGAGAATTGGCCTCCACTGCCTTCTGAGGCAGAGAATTCCACAGATTCACAACTCTGACTGAAAAAGTTTTTCCTCATCTCCATTCTAAATGGCCTACCCCCTTATTCTTAAACTGTGGCCCCTTGTTCTGGACTCCCCCAATATTGAGAACATGTTTCCTGCCTCTAACGTGTCCAAACCCTTAATAATCTTATACGTTTCGATAAGATCTCCTCTCATCCTTCTAAATTCCAGTGTATACAAGCCTAGTCGCTTCAGTCTTTCAACATATGATAGACCCGCCATTCCTGGAATTAACCTAGTAAACCTACGCTGCACGGCAACAATAGGACGCACAGTCTCTTGCTAAGAGTTGGGGAAATCGAGAACCAGAGGCCATGGGTTTACGGTGACGGGGGGGATGATGCAATAAGAATTTGAGGCGTAACTTTTTTTCCACAAAGGGTGGTGGATGTAAGGAACAAGCTGCCGGAGGAGGTAGTTGAGGCAGGGACTATCACAATGTTTAAGAAACATTTGGACAGGTGTATGGATAGGACAGGTTTAGTGGGATATGGGCCAAACGCAGACAGGTGGGACTAGTGTAGATGGGGCATGTTGGCCGGTGTGGGCAAGGTTTCCACGCTGTGTGACTATATGATTCTTATCTCCATCGCACAGAGACCCAGCGAGTGTGAAATGGCTGCTGGTGAACTGTCGGGCGAGGGTGAGGGTTGGCGCCCGGCTCTGCTTCTGGCATCAAGGTCTGGCATCGAGGGTAGAGTCCCATGCGTTGGCAGCAGCCGGGAAACGAATCACGAGAGTGCCCGAGAGTGGGTTGGCGTGGTGCCCGCTGGGGGCGGCGGTAGAAACCGGAGTGTGTGTGCGTGTGTGCGCAGACAATAAGCACAGCCTCATCAAGAAGGAACAGTGGCTGGTGGGAGTTTCAGACTGATGGAAAGAGTGATTGAATTGTGAAGTGCACGGCGTGCCGCACTCCCACAGCAAGCCTCTGCTCAGTAGCATTCACTAAACGCCGTTTCCTTTACAAGGCTGTTTTTGCAGCTTAGCGTAAATTTACCTTTTTGATCTCATTTTCTTTGATTTAAAAACCAGGCAATGCTGGCTTTATGCTTTCGCCGATTCCAGATTTTTTTTCCTCCAAAGATAAACTTTGTTCAGAATAAAAAAATATACACACAAAACAAGAACAGTGCGTAAACTCTTCCGACATTATCAGCTTTATACACTCATTTGTTTTCAGTTTAGTTTATTGTCATGTGTACCGAGGTACAGTGAAAAACTTTTGTTCCGTGCTAACCAGTCAGTGGAAAGATAATACATGATTGCAGTCAAGCTGAACACAGATAAGGGGCATAAATCCTTGGACTATCTCTGATCGGACTTTGCTGGCTATACCTTGCACTATTCCCTTATCATGTATCTACACACTGTAAATGGCTCGATTGTAATCGTGCGTTGTCTTTCTGCTGACTGGATCGCCCGCAACAAAAGCTTTTCACTGTACCTCGGTGCATGTGGCAATAAACTAAACTGAATGGAACTAGGTGAGGAGCTTGGTGCAGCTAACACCAAGGCTCTGGGGGGGAGGACCACAGTCTAGGGTCCTTCTGCTGCTGGACATTGAGGGGCAGAGTCTGGAGTCCCCTCCAACAAGATGATAACAAGTATTTTTTTTCCCAGGGTAGATAAGTCAAGAACAAGAGGAGATTGGTTTACGGTGAGACACATTTTTTTTCATGCAGAGTGTAGTGTGTTTATGTAACAATCTGCCAGAGAAAGCTACACAAGGCAGTGCAGTGGTGATGTTTAGAAGACATTTAGACGGGTACATGGATACGATTCATTTTATTGAGATGACACCGGTAAGTCCTGGCCAATAGCGTTGCTTCCAAATTCAAACTATAATCCTTGGTAGGTGGCTGCATCCGAGCGAGGCCCCCTCCCCATTGGAAACAAAGCGCTATCAGCCGCAGACTGGCGCGGAAAGCAATACACACAGCGCCACAGACTGGCGCAGAAAGCAATACACACAGCGCCACAGACTGGTGTGTAAAGCAATACACACAGCGCCACAGGCTGGTGTGTAAAGCAATACACACAGAACTACAGACTGGTGTGTAAAGCAATACACACAGAACTACAGACTGGTGTGTAAAGCAATACACACAGCGCCACAGACTGGCGCGGAAAGCAATACACACAGCGCCACAGGCTGGTGTGTAAAGCAATACACACAGCGCCACAGGCTGGTGTGTAAAGCAATACACACAGAACTACAGACTGGTGTGTAAAGCAATACACACAGCGCCACAGGCTGGTGTGTAAAGCAATACACACAGCACTACAGACTGGTGTGTAAAGCAATACACACAGAACTACAGACTGGTGTGTAAAGCAATACACACAGTGCTGCTGGTTTGGCACGTAAAGGTTTAAAAAGAACGCTGCCAGCTTAGCGCGTGGGAATTTAAACAAAGCCCAGTCGGCTGCAGTGCTATGGGCTTTAAAGGTACCGCTGTGGGCTACAGTCTGTTCGGGCAAAATTCTTGTATAACAATAGTCATCTGCAGTTCCTTGTCTTTTCATGACTTATTTTTTCCATTATTTAAAAGCAGTTTAGTTTTTAGTTTAGAGATAAAGCGTGGAAACGAGCCCTTTAGAACTATCCGACACGCTGGGGACAAGTTACAATTTTTTTTAAACCAAAACCAATTAACCTACAAACCTGCATGTCTTTGAAGTGTGGGAGGAAACCGGTGCACCCGGCGAAAAGCCACTCGGTCACGGGGAGAGCGTACAAACTACATACAGATAGCACCCGTAGTCAGGATGGAACCGGGTCTCTGGTGCCGTAAGGCAGCGACTCTACCACTCTGCCACCCGTACTGGGGAAAATGTTCACCATTTCACTGTGTTTCCATCTTCAGGGTCGATTCCAATGTGGACAAGAAGATTAGTGCCAGCGAGATGCAACGGTGGATCATGGAGAGGACCGAGGAGCATTTCCAACAAGCTGCCAAAGAGAACAAAATGTACTTCAAAACTGTGGACCCGGATGGGGATGGTAATGTACCTCTCTCCCATGTCTGAGCCCTGGTTACACACTTGCAAACCTTCCCTGCACTCCTTCCAGCTTCATGGCATCCTTCCTATGATAGGGTGACCGTCCCTGGGTACAATTCATCTTAATTTATACAATTTACACTTGTAAATCTGCAAGTGTGAACTCTGAATACTTGAAGATATGTCCTCTGGTTGTTGATTCCACTACTCTGTGTAAAAGATTCCCTATCGTGAAAGGATCGAGTGGATGTGGAGAGGATGTTTCCACTTGTGGGAGAGTCTATGACTAGAGGAATTAAATGATGTTCCTTTAGGAAGGAGGTGACGAGGAATTTCTTTAGTCAGAGAGCGGTGAATCTGTGAAATTCATTGCCACAGAAGGTTGTGGAGGCCAAGTCAATGGATATTTTTAAGGCAGAGATAGATAGATTCTTGATTGGTATGGGTGTCAGGGGTTATGGGGAGAAGTCAGGAGAATGGGGTTAGGAGGGAGAGATAGATCAGCCATGATCGAATGGCAGAGCAGACTTGATGGGCTGAATGGCCTAATTCTGCTCCTTTCACATATGACCTATATGGGTGAATATATATTATGGGATGACATAAAACTAGTGTGAACGGGTGACTGATGGTCAGCATGGACTCAGTGGGCTGAAGGGCCTGTTTCT
The DNA here is from genome assembly GCF_053455715.1 of Rhinoraja longicauda. NCBI lineage: Eukaryota > Metazoa > Chordata > Chondrichthyes > Rajiformes > Arhynchobatidae > Rhinoraja > Rhinoraja longicauda. Next base: position 25,301,161 of record NC_135982.1, on the reverse strand, counting down.
ATGCTGTGTTTTTCAATCAATTCAGAGTTGACGTGCAGAGTTAGATCCCCCCCCGGGTTTATGCTGGGTGTTTTATTGGAGACCCTGTTCCTTGGTCGGGTCTCCCCTTCCCCCCCTCCAAACTCCAAACCCTAGCTATCTTCACATTCTCAGATTTTTTAAATTCGACCTACATAAGCCTTTTAAGTCACCTACTAATTTCTAGCTTTTTTTAAGGAGTAGTTCGTAGTCTTGCAAACCACTTCCTGTGTTTGCAGTTTCGTGTGGTTTTTCTGTACATTCACCCCTGCTAGTTTTTTTTTTGCACATTCATCTTAAATTCATGACTTCTATACCTATTTTCAGGTTTCCAGTGTTGGAGGGTTGCTGTGTGATAAATTCACCTATATTCATTCTCGAGACATAATTACTTTTCGTTTCGCTTAGAGATACAGCGCAGAAACTGGCCCTTCGGCCCACCGAGTCTGTGCCGACCAGCGTACAGCGATCCGCGTACACTAGCACCATCCGACACACTTGGGGCAATTCACTTTTTTTTTGTACTGAACATACAAATCTGTACATTTTTGAAAGGATGGGAGGAAATGGAGCACCCGGAGAAAACCCATGCGGTCACAGGGAGAAGGTACAAACTCCGCACAGACAGCTCCCGTAGTCGGGATCGAACCTGGGTCTCGTGCACTGTGAGGCAGTCACTCTACCACTCTGCTGCCCCTACTGACTAGGCATTTTTAAAAATCTTATATTCCTCACATCGCTCCTGCATTTTTGTGTGAGTGCGTGCGCGTCTCTTCATTTGACTTGGTCTGACTTTTTAATACAAGTTACCTCAATCTGAGAGCTTTGCAAGATTCCAACTTGCTTTCACACAGATCAGCAACAGTCTGGTTCTGGTGATTGCAGCAAAACTCCAAATGTTGATGCCATTTCAGTTCCAGCCCCCGTCACCAATTTATCAACCTTTCTGTTGCTTCACGCTTTCAATGAATCATCTGACTACCTCGTACGTTTCTTCAAAGTTCATGCTTTCAAATACTGATCCTGTGATGTGGCCACTGGTTTACAAGCCCTTGTGATCTTTCTGATCATGTCCATCCATCCTTTTTTCTCCAGAGATGCTGCCTGGCTCGCTGAGTTACTCCTGCACTTTGTGACTATCCCTTGTGATAATTTATGTTTAAAAGAGCTACTTATCCACAGGGCTGCAATCCTTCCTCCATTCTCTACTTTCTTGGTCCTTTTGAAACCCAAGTCTCGGGCACTATGAGGCACATTCTTCCTTGCACAAAATCATGAGGAATAGAATGCACAGAGTCTCTTGCCCAGACTTTTTCCTTCAGAGATGCTGCCTGGCTCGCTGAGTAACTCCAGTACTTTGTGTCTACCTGAATCTTACCCTATTCCATCTTTACCATTCTATCTACTTGTGTTGAGAGAGTTAAATTGAGCTCTTAGGGCAAATGGAATCAAGGGATATGTGGGAAAAGCAGGAACGGGGTACTGTTTTAGATGATCAGCCATCATCATATTGTATGGCAGTGCTGGCTCGAAGGGCCAAATGGCCTACTCCACCTATTTTCTATGTTTCAGAGAGTTATGGATTTGGACCCCAAAATCCTTCCGAACATCATTGCTATTAATGGCCTTGCATTAATTGTGTTTTGTCCTCTTACATTTGAACTAAAGCTCAACTTTCTCTTTAGAACGTTCCGTTGAATCTGCTTTGTCCATCCCTTTAGATTGTGTCCGTGTTAATTTTAGAATACTCCTCATCTTCCTTGCTCTTCAGAATTGCCCATTACGCAGGAACACAAGAAAATAGAAGCAAACATTGTCTACCTTGCCCGGCCTTGTATCTGTGACCTCTGCTACCTGTCCACAGGGGCCACTTTAGCCGATTGATGTCATAAACCCCTCATGACCATGGACACTTCCACAAAATGTTGAATTCCCCTTTGTGTGAGCAACACTACCATGTGATGCAGTGTCGTTGGTTGTCCGCATTGTGGAGGTGTGTGTGGTGTGGGCTGGTGTGGTTTCTGCTTCCCTGGGCCAGCTCGTACACAGGGCCAAGTTGTGGTTTGTGGTCTGGCAGCCAAGCTCAACTCAAGAAGCGGCACATCGCCAACTCTCAGAATGTGATTATTTTCCCAAGATGGTTGTAATTCATTGATGGGCAAGTCTTTAATGTTATTAAAAAAAGCACACATGCACATTGCACACACCACGCGCACACATTTGGACACACACATACACCTGCACGCACGCACACACTGGCGTGCGCACACACGCATGCACATGCGCTTGCACACGTGCACGCAAACACTGACAGGGACTTCCTACGCCTTCACAGGGGACCTCACACCGCTGTGGAGAATTGAGATATGGCAGGTTATCTCTAAATGACACAGGGACTTGTGGGTGTGAACCTCAAACTCCTGACAAACACCCATCGCGCTGCCAGTGGAGGTGGCAGGTCCAATAGTGGCCTTTAAGAGGCTTAAGGCCAGGCACATGGATGTGGAGGGACGTGGATCACGTGTGAGTAGAGGTGCCAACTGTCTCACTCCCAAATACGGGGCAAGGTGACGTCACCGCCCGGCGCCCCAGGTGACCTCACCCAGCCAGCGGTCACGTGCTCCCGCTTCACCAATGGCCGCTGCCCGCGGGCTGCTGTCGGCCGGGACAGTATAGGCTAACGGAGTGTGTTCGCCTAACGGAGGTTGCGTAGTAACCCGCCTCCTGGCCCGCACGCCGACAGCAGCCCACGGGCCTAATACGGGACAAGGGCGGTCCCGTATGGGACAAACCAATTTAGCCCAAAATATGGAATGTCCCAGCTAATACGGGACAGTTGGCAACCCTACGTGTAGGCAGAGGAGATTAGTATAACTTGGTATCATGTTTGGTGCTGACATTGTGGGCCAAGGGGCCTGTTCCTGCGCTGTGATGTTTTATGTCATTCACCCCCCACACTGTTTGCCAAATGATAAATCGACATGAGTTTACTTTGTGAAACTTTGGAACCAACAATATTTTAATCTTGGCTTCTCAGCTCCCACCTTTTAAATTTCAATCAAAAGGGGGTTGAACAGACATCCAAAGCCAAGGTCTTACAAACATTAGAAGTCACAAAGTTAGTGGTCGAGGTTAACTATAGAGGAGGTGGATCCAACACAGAATTATTTTATTTAAATTTTCTGATTTGCAGTTTCAAAAGACTACTCATTCAAAGGTCAGAAACCCAAAAGCAAAAAAATTAATGTGCAGGAAGGAACTGCAGATGCTGGTTTATACCGAAGATAGAAACCAATTGCTGGAGTAACTCAGCGGGTCAGACAGCATCTCTGGATAGAAGGAATATGTGGCGTTTTGGGTCGGAACCCTTCTTCAGACTGAGAGAAGGGTTCCGACCCGAAACGTCACCTATTCCTTTTCTCCAGAGATGCTGCCTGATGCACTGAGTTACTCCAGCATTTTGTGTCTATCTTCAGTTTAAAAAAATCATCTCTAAAGTCAAAGATTTGGGAAGAGACAGCTAGTGATCGGAATCTTGGACGGTTTCTAGAAAGTTCAGGGAATAAAGAAATCCTGGCAGCAGTAATATGGAGTTCCCCACTGTGAACAGACCTTGGCTGAAATCTTGAACCATGGACAATGTTTAGCCCTCTCAACTGAGCAACAGTTCTGATCTCACGTCAAAGGACTGCAATGGAAATTCTGTGTGTGTGCCACTGCAAACAGCTTGTGCAAAATATAGTTGTGGTTTAATCATTTGTTTTATCCAGTTGTGTATTTTAAATATTTAACGACCGTTACATTTAAAAATGCAGTTTTAGGACACATAAAACAGCTCTACACAGGAACCGGCCCTTTGACTTTCAGACTTTAGAGATGCAGCGCGGAAACAGGCCCTTTGGCCCACCGAGTCCGCACCGACCAGCGATCACCCCGCACACGAGCTTCTCTCCAGAGATGCTGCCTGGCCCGCTTAGGAAAATGGTGATAGTGGGATTAGATTTTTTCTTAAATAAACAAAGGAATTTGAGTGGTTTGAGAGCAACCGTTTGAAGTTTCGCACCTTTGACAAAACCATGTTTGATAATTAAAAATGTACATTTACAAACCTGTGTGTGCCATCTCTCTGCAGGTCAGGTATCCTGGGATGAATATCGAATCAAGTTTCTGGTTAGCAAAGGATTCGACGAAAAGCAAGTGGCGGAGAAAATCAAGAACAATGAAGAGTTGAAGATCGATGAGGAGAGTAAGTATCCGTCCATATTCGCCATCAGAACTACACCCTTCATCCCCAGTTCATAAGGGATAGGAGCGGAGTTAGGCCATTCGGCCCATCAAGACTACTACGCTGTTCAATCATGGCTGATCTATCTCTCCCTCTCAACCCCATTCTCCTGCCTTCTCTCCATAACCCCTGACACCCGTACTAATCAAGAATCTGCCTATCTGTGCTGTAAAAAAATATCCATTGACTTGGCCTCCACAGCCTTGTGTGGCAATGAAATCCGCAGATTCCCCTCCCTCTGACTGTTGTGTTGCGTTCCAACCCCAGTAACTAGGGAGGCGGGTGAGGCAAGAATGGCCGCACTTGACAATGAAGCGACATTGACTGGTTGTGGCAGTGTGGAGCTCTGGCAAACTGAAGGCAGTGAGCGTCGGGGGGGGGAATATTCCAGTGGCTGGAGTCGTACTGCCAGCAAAGCTGGAGATGTACCTCCCGCCCGAGGGAGAACCGCCTTCAACCATCACCATCCTTCCATCAGACGAGCAAAAGCGAGGATGCTTGCAAAATTTGGGGGGTAAACACCTCTACCGATCTACCTGCGTTTCCTCCCCCTAGGTTCACCGTCCCTATCCCTTCCCACACCTGGATGCACCTCTCCATCAACCCTCCCCCCATCTGATTCTACTTCTCATCTACCTGCCCATTTCTCGCCCCTCCCTCCCGCCTCTTGGAGACTCAAGCAGCTGCTCAGCAATAGCTTCATCCTTTAACAGTAATGAGCAACTGCTCAAAAGGGGACAAAACCAGAAACTCATCCTGGCCCAGTCTTGAAACCCCCTACTGCTCAAGTACAAAAAAAAACATCAGTGAGAATGGTGATTAAAAACCTCTACCTACCCATAGTGCAAATTAAAAAGTGCAAAGAACATCTTAAAACTATCTTCCACCTTCGTTCTCCGTCTTGGCGTAGGGTGTTGACCCAAAGCATCGACTATCCCTTTGGCCTCCACAGTCGCTGCTTGGCCCACTGAGTTCTTCCAGCAGTTTATTTTCTGCTTGCTCCAGATTCCAGCATCTGCAGTCACTCATGTTGGAACCATATTAAACCCACAGCAGCAAGGAGACTGGAGCTGGTGACCCATCTCCTGACACCCCATAGCCTACCACCATCCTCAAGATCCATTCTGTTTTCTTATGAACAGATTTTGAGTAGAAAATTAATGTGGGAAGGAACTGCAGATAGACACAAAATGCTGGAGTAACTCAGTGGGTCAGACAGCATGTGTAGGAAAAAAAACTGCAAATGCTAGTCTAAAAGGTAGACACAAAATGCTGGAGTAACTCAGCGGGTCAGGCAGCATCTCAGGAGAGAAATGCTGCCTGGCCCGCTGAGTTACTCCAGCATTTTGTATCTACCTTTGGGTCAGACAGCATCTCTGGAGAGAAGGAATTGGTGATGTTTCGTGTCGAGACCCTTCTTCAGACTGAGAATCAGAGGAATGGAAAATGAGAGATATCAACGGTGCAACAGAGAGAGAGATATAGAACAGATGAATGAAAGATCTGCAAAAAAGTAACGATGATCAAGGAAAGATGGAGCCCACTATGTTCCCTTGTTGGCTGTGGGCTAGGTGATCACCAGTTATACAGACAGTGAAACTCAAGAGGACAACAGTTAAACGAGTACAACCACGAGGGTTGGGTAGGGACGGAGAGAGAGGGGATGCAAGGGCTGTAAGCTGCCCAAGTGAAATGTCAGGTGCGGTTCCTCCAATTTGCGTGTGGCCTCACTCTGACAGTGGAGGAGGCCCAGGACGGAAAGGTCAGGGTGGGAATGGGAGGGGGGGGAGATGAAATGTTTGGCAACCGGGAGATCGCGTAGGTCTAGGCAGACTGAAAGAAGGTGTTCAGCGAAACCATCGCCCAGTCTGCGCGAGGCCTCACGGACATGTAGGGGACCACACCTGGAACAGCGGATACAGTAGATGAGGTTGGAGGAGGTGCAAGTGAACCTCTGCCTCACCTGAAAGGACTGTTGGGATCCCTGGATGGAGTCAAGGGTGTTTGTGTGTGTGTGTTGGTGTATGAGTGTGTGTGTGTGTGTGCGCTGGTGTATGAGTGTGAATATGTGTGTGTGTGTGTGTGTGTTGGTGTATGAGTGTGAATATATATGTGTGTGTGTTAGTGTATGAGTGAATATGTGTGTGTGTTGGTGTATGAGTGTGAATATGTGTGTGTTGGTGTATGAGTGAATATGTGTGTGTTGGTGTATGAGTGAATATGTGTGTGTGTTGGTGTATGTGTGAATATATATGTGTGTGGGTGTACGAGTGTGAATGTATGTGTGCTGGTGTATGAGTGAATATATGTGTGTGTGTGTTAGTGTATGAGTGTGAATATGTGTGTGTGTTGGTGGATGAGTGAATATATATGTGTGGGTGAATGAGTGAATGTGTGTGTGCTGGTGTATGAGTGTGAATATATGTGTGTGTGTTAGTGTATGAGTGTGAATATATGTGTGTGTGTACTTGCCCAACCCTGGGAACAAAGGATCAGACCTCGACCTCAGGTTTTCAGATCAACACGACGTTTTTCACATCTACTTGGCTTCCTATTTTTATTTTTCTCTGTTCTGCAAGCACACAAAGTTCAATGGTTGCAGCACCCCCTCACACGCAAGTGATTCTGCACACACACACGGAGATGTTATCTGCACTCTCTCCGACCTTACAAGTTACAGATCTTTGCCCGTACAAAAATGGAAACATTTAACGTGTTTGAGCTGAGCAAAGGTTGTGTATTTACGTTTGGGGAAATTTTCAGGTAAGCGAATTCACCGCTGATGGGGGTTAAATATTAAATGTCAGAGAACTGAGAATACGCTCTGTTCCACTCGCTTGCACTCTGCGTGCATTACAATTTGCCGACCTGTACTATCTTCAATTCTTCCAATGTGTTGTTTTGCGTGTTCCATTTAACTAGATCTCGGGGTTTAAGTACAGCACCCTGACACTTCAGTGCTTTTGTTCATTAGTTCATAATTCATAGGAGCAGAATTATGCCATTTGGCCCTCCGAGTCTACTCCGCCATTCATTCATGGCTGATCTATCTTTCCCCCTCAATCCCATTCACCTGCCTTCTCCCCATAACCCCAGGCTCCCTTACTCATCAAGAATCTGTCAGTGGACACAAAAAGCTGGAGTAACTCAGCGCGTCAGTCAGCATCTCTGGAGAAAGGGTTCCAGTCGAGACCCTTCTTCAAACTCTGAAGACTTTCTTTTCTCCAGAGCTGCTGCCTGACCCGCTGAGTTACTCCAGCTTTTTGTGTCTATCTTCAGTGCAAACCAGCACCTGCAGTTCCTTCCTACACAGGAATCTATCAATCTCCGCTTTAAAAGTACCCATCGACTTGGCCTCAGCGTCTGTGGCAATGAATTCCACAGATTCACCACCCTCTGACTAAAGAAATTCTTCCTCATCTCCTTTCTAAAGGTACGTCCTTTTATTTGGCCCATATCCCTTTAAACGTGTCCTGTCCAGTCGGAGGAAGAGACCGTTCGGCCCATCGGCTACATGCCAGTTGGCGGGGAATGTACCCACCAGTCGCACTATCCAGTAATATCTTGGTTGTGAACCACAGTCTGCTGCTTCCAAACTTGATGGGGATATGGAAGCGTGTGGCAAGTAGAACAGAATCCAAACCAGAAATGACTCATACAGTCGGTGAGACTAGAGAATGCTGAGGAAGGAATTGTGTATTCTATTTTCAAGTTGTTTTGTCATTAGCGTAGTTTTTAGTCGGGTTCATGTTTCCCGTCACTGCGTTGTATCCTCGTTTATCATCTGAGTTGAATCTTGGTTTCTGATGTGGTCAGCCACAGTAATGGCTGCTTTTGTTTCCGGGCCCACTAGTTACTGGAATCTGGAGGGACTGTGTTATCCAATTGGAAAGTGTGCAGAGAAGACTTACGAGGATGTTGCCAGGACTCGTGTTGTCTGAGCTGTAGGGAGAGGTTGACCAGGCTGGGACTCTGTTCCTTAGTGGGCAGGAGGTTGAGGGGTGATCTTATGGAGGTGTACAACATCATGAGGGGAATAGATCGGGTAGACGCACAGAACCTCTTGCCCAGAGTAGGGGAATCGAAAACCAGAGGACATAGGTTTAAGGTGAAGGGGGAAAGATTTAATAGGAATCAGATGGGTAACGTTTTCACACAAAGGGTGGTGGGTGTACAGAACGAACTGCCAGAGGAGGTAGTTGTGGCAGGGACTATTGTAATGTTAAAGAAATAATTAAACAGCTACAGGGAACTGACTTCAGGGGTACACAACGTATAGAAAAGGCAGACAGGTGGGCAGAGGGGGTGGGGTCGCTCTGTTGGTAAGGAATGATATTCACTCCCTTGCAAGGAGTGACATAAAATCAGGAGATGTAGAATCAGTATGGATAGAAATGAGGAATTGTAAGGGTAAAAAGACCCTAATGGGAGTTATCTACAGGCCCCCAAACAGTAGCCTCGACATAGGGTGCAAGTTGAATCAAGAGCTAAAATTGGCATATCGCAAATGTAATGCTATGGTGGTTATGGGAGATTTCAACATGCAGGTAGACTGGGAAAATCAGGTTGGTAATGAACCCCAGGAAAGAGAGTTTGTGGAGTGCCTCCGAGATGGATTCTTAGAACAGCTTGTACTGGAGCCTACCAGGGAGAAGGCAATTCTGGACTTAGTGTTGTGTAATGAACCTGATCTGATAAGGGGACTCGAGGTAAAAGAGCCATTAGGAGGCAGTGATCACAATATGATAAGTTTTACTCTACAAATTGAGAGGGAGAAGGGAAAATCGGAAGTGTCAGTATTACAGTATAGCAAAGGGGATTACAGAGGCATGAGGCAGGAGCTGGCCAGAATTGACTGGAAGGAGGCCCTAGCAGGGAAAACAGTGGAACAGCAATGGCAGGTATTCCTGGGAATAATGCAGAAGTTGCAGGATCAATTTATCCCAAAGAGGAGGAAAGATTCTAAGGGGAGTAAGAGGCACCCTTGGCTGACAAAGGAAGTCAAGGACAGCATAAAAATAAAAGAGCAGAAGTACAACACAGCAAAGAAGAGTGGGAAGACAGAGCATTGGGATTCTTTTAAAGAGCAACAGAAGATGACTAAAAAGGCAATACGGGGAGAAAAGATGAGGTATGAGCTAGCCAATAATATAAAGGAGGATAGTAAAAGCTTTTTTAGGTATGTGAAGAGGAAAAAAATAGTCAAGGCAAATGTGGGTCTCTTGAAGACAAGCAGGGGAATTTATTATGGGGAACAAGGAAATGGCAGACGAGTTGAACCGGTACTTTGGATCTGTCTTCACTAAGGAACTTACCTATGGCGCTCATGATTTTATATACTTCTGTCTGGTTTCTCCACACCTTCTGGCGTTCCAGAGAAGACATTGCCAGTCTGTTTTCAGCCTCTCCCTGTCGCTAATCCAGGCACCATTCTCATCAACCTCCTCTGCACCCTTTCCAAAGCCTCCATATCCTTCCTGTAATGGGTGACCAGAGCTGCATGCAATACTCCAAATGCAGCCTGACCAAAGCCACAGGGTGATAGACAGCCTAGAAACATGCCCTTTGGACCAACTTGCCCACACTGACCAAACATGCCCCATCTACACTAGTCTCACCTGCTTGCGTTTGGCCCAAATCCCTCGAAACCTGCCCTATCCATGTACCTGTCTGAAATGTTTCTGAAACGTTGCATAAAGTCCTATAAAGATGTTCAGTATCTTGCTGAGATACGAGTCTGACCTGCTGAGTTACTGCAGCTTTTTGTGTCTATCTCCAATGTCTCAGGCTTCACTTCGGTAGCCCACAACCCAATACTAGGAACGTCAAATATTTAGGTTTTGCGTAACTCCGGCGCAGTGGTGGAGCTGCTGCCTCACGGCGCCAGAGACCCGGGTTGGATCCCGACCTCGGGCGCTGTCTGTGCGGAGTTTGCACGTTCTCCCTGCAACCGCGTAAACTTCGATAAGTGAAATGATCTTCCTCTGTGGAGAGAATGTATTTTAAATCTGCGACTGAGTGCAGTGTGCTTTTTTGTTGCTTGGCAGCTCAGGAAGTGCTGGATAATTTGAAGGATCGCTGGTTTCAGGCTGACGAGCACCCTGCGAATCAACTCCTGAACGAGGACGAGTTCTTGGCCTTTCTCCACCCGGAGCACAGCCGAGGAATGCTCACCTTCATGGTGAAAGAAATCATCCGCGACCTAGGTACCTGATTCCACCTGCCTCGCTGCTCGCACCCACTGGTGCAGGCGTTGCTTTACAAAGCCTAGCTTTATTATTGTCACGCGCACCGAGGTACAGTTTAGTTTAGAGATGCGGCGCGGAAACAGGCCCTTCGCCGAAGCACCCGGTGGCGCAGCGGTAGAGTTGCTGTGTCACAGCGCCAGATACCGGGGTTCCATCCTGTCTACGGGTGCTGTCCGAGTTTGTACGTTTTTTTGCGTGGGTTTTCTCCGGGTGCTCCGGTTTCCTCCCACGCTACAAAGAGGTACAAAGTCCCGCCCTCTCCCCTGACATCAGTCTGGAGAAGGATCTCGACCCGAAACGTCACCCATTCCTTCTCTCCCGAGATGCTGCCTGACCCGCTGAGTTACTCCAGCATTTTGTGTCTGCCTCCAGCCCACTGAGTCCACATCATCCACCCATCCACACTAGTTCTATGTTAACCCACTTGCACATCCACTCCGTACACACTAGGGGGCAATTTACAGAGTACCAATTAACCTACAAACCCGCATGTCTTTGGTATGTGGGAGGAACCTGGAGCACCGGGAGGAAACCCACGCAGGTCAGCATGCAAACTCCACACAGGCAGCACCCGTGGTCGACATTGAAACCTGGGTCTCTGGCGCTGTGAGGTAGCAGTTCTACCTGCTGCACCACTGTGCACCGTTCATTAAAATAAATTGGCATAGTGTCTCCAGACTACAAATGATCCAGTAATGCTAATTTGGTGTAGGTGGTGTGGGGTGGGGGGTTCCGAACACCACCTTGGTAATAAATCAGTTGTAATCGCCTACTTCTGCAGATCAGGATGGCGACAAGAAGCTGACGGTCTCGGAGTTTATCTCGTTACCCGTGGGCACGGTGGAAAACCAAGAGGCCCAGGACATTGATGATGACTGGGTGAAGGAGAGAAGAAAGGAGTTTGAGGAGGTGATCGATGGCAATCAGAACGGGATTGTCACCATGGACGAGCTGGTGGTGAGTGACCCACATCAGCCGCACCTCCGGCCCCTGCACCTCCGCTCCCTGCACCCCCGCACCTCCACTCCCTGCACCTCCGCTCCCTGCACCCCCGCACCTCCGGCCCCTGCACCTCCGCTCCCTGCACCCCCGCACCTCCGCTCCCTGCACCTCCGCTCCCTGCACCTCCGCTCCCCGCACCTCCGCTCCCCGCACCCCCGCACCTCCGCTCCCCCGCACCTCCGCTCCCTGCACCTCCGCTCCCCGCACCTTCACACTCTGCAGCTCCGCTCCCCGCACCTCCGCTCCCCGCACCTCCGCTCCCCGCACCTCCGCTCCCCGCACCCCCGTTCCCCGCATCCCCGCACCTCCGCTCCCCGCACCCCCGCACCTCCGCTCCCTGCAGCTTCGCTCCCCGCATCCCTGCACCTCCGCTCCCCGCACCCCCGCTCCCCGCACCTCTGCTCCCCACACCTCCGCTCCCTGCACCTCCGCTTATGTCCCTGTGTGACGCTGTGTTTCTATGGCAGGAGTACATGGACCCCATGAACGAGTACAGCGCCCTGAACGAGGCCAAGCAGATGATCGCCGTGGCCGACGAGAACCAGGACCACTACCTGGAGCTGGAGGAGATCCTGAAGTACAGCGAGTACTTCACTGGCAGCAAGCTGATGAACTACGCCCAGAGTGTGCACGAGGAGTTCTGACCCTCCCCACACCCCCTACCGCCCACCGTCTCCTCTGCTGCAGAAACCAGAACCCTGCTTTAACAAAACCTCGCTCATTGCATTACTCCCATCCGTGTCCTGTGTCGGTACGATTGCCCCAACTGTCAGAAGGAGCTCGGAAACAGCGAGGCGGGATCGTTGCTGCGTTGGAAGTCTTCGTGGAAGCCCGGCGTGGGGCATGCTCTGACACTCTGCTTTGTGACGGTCCACGCGGTTAGAGGACTGTTCCTGGAAGTCTCGGTCTGATTCACGGGAACGTGGTCCACAAAGGCTTCTGTCTGCCGAGTCTCCACAGATGCTTTGGTGCTTGTACGGAGCGCAGAACGCCACTGGTATGTCGTGAAGAGCTGCCAGCTGGAGTGTTGCCACAAGGAACTGCAGATGCTGCTTTACCAAAAAATATATATATATTCAAAGTGCTGGAGTACCTCAGCGGGTCAGGCAGCGCCTCTGGAGAACATGGGCAGGCGACTTTTCCGGTCGGGACCTTTAGTTTCGATGGCGAATAGAGTTTGAAGAAGGGTCCCGACCCCGAAACGTCACCTGTCCATGTTCTCCAGAGCTGCTGCCTTGACCCTCTGGTTTACTCCAGCACTCTGTGCTTCTTTCTCCCGGTGTGCCTCTGTATCCAGGGGGGAAATGGCTTTGTTTCTTGTAGCACTTGTTCAGCGCTGCCCTGAGGCAAAGGAAATGCTTTGAATCATGTTGTCTGTGGAGTTCCAGGCTGGATCTCCGCATCCACTGCAAAGTCAGCATGGAGCTCACACTGAATAGCCCACGGTTGTCAGACTCCGAATCATGATTACTAATCACAGGGGCATGGCCAAGTTCGATTACTTAGTGATCACTGTATTTTAAATTGTAGTCACTCAGCTGCGGATACAGAGTACGTTTTGTACAAATTCACGACCAATGTTAGACGCAAAATGCCGGGGTAACTCAGCGGGTCAGGCAGCATCTCTGGATGGAAGGAATGGGCGACGTTTCGGGTCGGGACCCTTCTTCAGACTGCGAGTCAGGGGAGTGGGAGACACACAGAGATATGGAAGGGTACGGTGTGAAAACGAGACATCAAAGGGGATGCTTTTTCTTCCCACTCATGACCAATGTTGTTAGGTGTGACATGACCCAACCAATTTGTAAACAAGCAAAAACAGCTAACTGCCCATTTTATTTTTGAGTGCTTGTGTTTAAATTTGTCCATAAATCAGAGGGTACAGGACACAGCCAGGTTGTTTCTGTAAAGTGGGGTTGCTGAAAGCTTTGAGCTTGTGTGAAGATTTTTGTCTTTTAAGTACTAATCCAAATGCCATTTCATAGTCAGTGCAGTTTTATCAACAAAATCCTATCCACCATTTTGTTTGCTGCAGAATACGTTCTGGGTAACCACAATGATTGACTATTTCAGTAAGCTTTTCTTTCCAAGAATTAGTTCCGGGTCTGCCTTACTACTGTATTAGTTTTCTAACTTTGCAGGGTTAATCAGGATTAATCTCGCAAAGAGCGTAATTCTCTGAGTATTGCCGCGGGTTTCGTGATCCTCTCTGGTGATGGCCGTTTGATTACGCTTGTTCAATCGTCTGCACATTTGCTTCAATAATTTGACTTTTGTTTCTTTTGTGCTTGACATTTGTAGTTAATATTTATTGCTCAAATGGAATCTGCTGCATCTGCACTTAAGAAATCAAATAAAATCATGAATCAGAGTTGCAGGAGAAATCTTGTTTTTAAGCAGGTGTTTGGCAGAAATAGAGGCTGTGGTACAGATGTCAACCCCTGTTTAGAGATACAGTGCGGGAACTGGCGCTTTGGCCCACCGAGTCCGCGCCGATCAGCGATCCCCGCACACTAGTTCTATCCAACTCACTCAGGACAATTTGCAGAGGACAATTAACAGACAAACCTGCACGTCTTTGGGATGTGGGAGAAACTGGAGGAAACCCACGTAGTCACAGGGAGAACGTGCAAACTCCGTGCCGACAGCGCCCCAGGTCAGAATCGAACCTGGCTCTCTGGCCCTTAAAGGTTGAAGGTTTCACCGTGTGTAGCAATTTTGCTGCACCTTGATTTCCAAACAGCCTAGCAAATCATTTATGTGCTGAGCAACTGTGTTGGTGAAGGTGTGAATTTGTAACTTTACTTCCACATCATTAGAAAGAATAAAAGTAATTGACATAAAAGTCGGGATTTTATGAGGCTGACTCTTGATTTAGGAGCAAAGCCAAATATTTAACCAAATTAGCTGAGAAATGACAACATTTTAAAGACACTTGGAGCGGTACATGGATAGGAAAGGTTCAAAGGGATATGGTCAGATGGGAGTTTGAGTTTGGTTTATTCTCACGTGTGCAGTGATACAGTGAAAAGCTTTTGTTGCGTGCTAACCAGTCAGCAGAAAGTCCTTTTGTTCCTCTGCTTGCCCCATAATCGCTCTCCTTTGACTTATCCCATGATCCCTCCTCTCATCCATCTCTCGTTCACACACACTTGGCATCTTTCACACTTTCCCTTTGTTCCTCCCTTCATCTTCGCTTTGCAGGCAACGTACAATTTGTTTAACATTTATATTCCTAATTCTGCGGAAGAGACGAAGGTGGACACAAAATGCTGGAGTAACTCAGCGGGTCGGGCAGCATCTCGGGTGAGAAGGAATGGGTGACATTTCCGGTCGAGACCCTTCCTCAGACTGATGTCAGAGGAGGGGGCGGGTTGTGAGTCCATGCCGACCAGCGATCACCCCGTGCGTTAGCACTATCCTACACACGAGGGGCAATTTATCATTTTCCCAAAGCTAATCAACCTACAAACACACACTTCCTCAGGGTCTCGACCCGAGACATCACCTTTTCCTTTTCACCAGAGATGCTGCCTGAGCCCTTACCCAAACAGATTCTTGATTAGTAGGAAAGAACTGCAGACGCTGGTTTAAATCGAAGGTAGACACAGAAGAAGGGTCTCGACCTGAAACGTCACCCATTCCTTCTCTCCAGAGATGCTGCCTGTCCCGCTGAGTTACTCCAACATTTTGTGTCTACCTTAGATTCTTGATTAGTACGCCTGTCAGCGGTTGTGGGGTGAAGGCAGGAGAATGGGGGTGAGAGGAAAAGATAGATCAGCAATGATTGAATGGCGGAGTGGACTTGATGGGCTAAATGGCCTAATTCCGCTCCTGGAACTTTTGAACTTATGACCAGCTGAGTTACTCCAGCATTTTGTGTCTATCTTCGGTGTAAACCAGCATCTGCAATTCCTTCTTAAGCATTTCACTCCATCTCGTGACATGCACGCGACAATAAATAAACAAAATGTTTTTAGTTATATTAAGGCACCTGATAGCTCATTGGGTCCAATGTTGAGAATTGATGTTGCAGTCTTGGGGCCAGATGTGTTTGGGCTGTCAGTGGAGATTGCAGCTGGGCTGACAGATCAAGTCCATGTACAGGGGAACAGTGTGGTGACATGTACACAAGATCATGATTAGTGCGGGTGTCAGGGTTATGGGGAGAAGGCAGGAGAATGAGGCTAGGAGGGAGAGACAGATCAGCCATGATTGAATGGCGGAGTGGACTTGATGGGGCGGAATGGCCTACTTCTGCTCCAATTGCTTAGGACGTTGTGAAGTCACTGACCTGGCAGCTATCTGAGGGCAGACTGCTTTCAGTCTCGACTGACAGCAGGCAGGGTAAACACAGATCGGCGGCACCCTTGAAGAACACTATTCTGCAAAGGTGACGGCATGTTTCCAGTCACATCACTTCAGTTCTTTTGCCGTAATCTGACATTTCCACTTTTGACCTCCTACACGCTTCCAACAACCTCTAACGTAATCGACAGATACTGCACCTTCTTGTGACGTAGACAATAGGTGCAGGAGTAGGCCATTCGGCCCTTCGAGCCAGCATCACCATTCAATGTGATCATGGCTGATCATTCTCAATCAGTACCCCGTTCCTGCCTTCTCCCCATACCCCCTGACTCCGCTATCCTTAAGAGCTCTATCTAGCTCTCTCTTGAATGCATTCAGGGAATTGGCCTCCACTGCCTTCTGAGGTAGAGAATTCCACAGATTTACAACTCTCTGACTGGAAAAGTCCTCATCTCCGTTCTAAATGGCCTACCCCTTATTCTTAAACTGTGGCCCCTGGTTCTGGACTCCCCCAACATTGGGAACATGTTTCCTGCCTCTAACGTGTCCAACCCCTTAATAATCTTATACGTTTCGATAAGATCCCCTCTTATCCTTCTAAATTCCAGTGTATACAAGCCTAGTCACTCCAGTCTTTCAACATATGACAGTCCCGCCATTCCGGGAATTAACCTAGTAAACCTACACTGCATGCCCTCAATAGCAAGAATATCCGTCCTCAAATTTGGAGACCAAAACTGCACACAGTACTCCAGGTGCGGTCTCACTAGGGCCCTGTACAACTGCAGAAGGACCTCTTTGCCCCTATACTCAACTCCTCTTGTTATGAAGGCCAACATTCCATTGGCTTTCTTCACTGCCTGCTGTACCTGCATGCTTCCTTTCAGTGACTGATGCACTAGGACACCCAGATCTCATTGTACGTCCCCTTTTCCTAACTTGACACCATTCAGATAATAATCTGCCTTCCTATTCTTACCACCAAAGTGGATAACCTCACACTTATCCACATTAAACTGCATCTGCCATGCATCCGCCCACTCACACAACCTGTCCAAGTCACCCTGCAACCTCATAGCATCTTCCTCACAGTTCACACTACCACCCAGCTTTGTATCATCTGCAAATTTGCCAATGGTACTTGTCCTGCATTTGCTATCCTGTTTTAATGTTAAGATCCATAATTCCAGACAGCCTTCCCACCATCTTTAGAAACATAGAAAATAGGTGCAGGAGTAGGCCATTTGGCCCTTCGAGCCAGCACTGCCATTCAATATGATCATGGCTGATCATCTGAAATCAGTGCCCCATTCCTGCTTTTTCCCCATACCCCTTGATTCCTCTAGTCCTAAGAGCTAAATCTATATCTCACTTGAAAACATCCAGTGAATTGGCCTCCACTGCCTTCTGTGGCAGGGAATTCCACAGATTCACAACTCTCTGGTGGAAAAGTTTTTTCTCATCTCAGTCCTAAATGGCCTACCCCTTATTCTTAAACTGTGACCCCCCCCTGGTTCTGGACTCCCCCAACATGGGGAACATTTTTCCTGCATCTAGCCTGTCCAATCCCGTAAGAATTTTCTATGTTTCTTTAAGATCCTCTGTCATCCTTCTAAATTCCAGTGAACACAAGCCCAGTCGACCCATTCTTTCATCAGTATTTAGACTTTACGTTAGACTGGAGAGATACAGTGCAGAAACGCAGTTCTCAAGGGCAGGGTCTCTGTAAACCCTTTGCCCGTGTAAGTGAGGGTGACTGGGAAGTCCCCCTTGCACAATTTAGTTAGGTTTAGTGATACAGTGGGGAAACAGGCCCTTCAGCCCACCGAGACCGTGTTGACCATCGATCACCCCGTACACTAGCACTATCCTACACACACTAAGGACAATTTACAATTTTACCGAAGCTAATTAACCTACATCTTTGGAGTGTGAGAAAACCGAAGCACCCGGAGAAAATGGGGGTATGGGGAGAAGGCAGGAACGGGGTACTGATTGAGAAAGATCAGCCATGATCACATTGAATGGCGGTGCTGGCTCGAAGGGCCGAATGGCTCCTCCTGCACCTATTTTCTATTGTCTATTGCCTAAAACCCACGTGGTCACGGGGAGAATGCACAATCTCCATGCAGACAGCAGCCATAGTCAGGATCGAACCGGGGTCTCTGGCGCTGCAGGGCAGCAACTCTACAGCAAGTATTTAACTTTCCATCCCCGCTCCCCCTCACCTGTGTTGATCTATTACCTGCCAGGCTTTGTCTCGCGCCTCTCTCCTTTTCCAGCTCCCCCCCCCCCCCCGAAGAAGGGTCTCGACCCGAAACATCCCCTGACCA